>NC_044386.1:19436749-19742039 GCF_006542625.1 Nomascus leucogenys | reverse complement strand
ACTTCCTCATTTTTAAAATTTTCTAACATAAATATCAACATAGTAATTCTCAGTTACAAGTATAACAAAAAGAATATCTTGATATACCTAGACCAAAAATATATATTCACTAGCTGAATTATTAATCTATTGAAAGTGATTTTAAACAAATATTTGGAATAGAAGGGGGAAAATTTAGAAAAGGAGAAAGTATCTATCTCAAAATTCATATAAACTAAAGTATATCAATGATATGTAATGTATAATAATGATGAAAATATCCAGTAACTCAATGATGATGATGCTGGTGATTATGATAATTCAAAAAGCATATGCATTGCTTTAATTATCCTGTTGATACTCTGAACACAAACTGGCAAATCTCATTCCTGTCCATTGACACTGAGGGCTTCCTCCCTGGGCCAATCATTAAAATGTGTTTCTATGAACTGCAAAGATACAACACCATGCACTAGATTGAGCCCCAAGACATGCTGTTCTGTTTTCCAAAATATTTAATGGAGAAGTTCCGGAAGTATAACTTCTGGATTACCTACCATGAAATGTGCTGTAAATGATGCTGCTTTAGGCAATGCATGTCATAGCCCAGTATAGAAATACTTGCATGAAAGTGGAAATATAAAAAGTGGGCTCAATGTTCATGAGATTTCCATTTCAGCCTGAAATTTGTATGTGAACATAGAAATAATAGGATAATATAAATCAAGAAATGAATGCTGAATGCAAAGCATCTGCCTAATTTTAAGGTAACTGATTATGTGACTGGATATTCAGTTGCTGATTCTCAGTTCTCCTTAAACAATATGTAAGGTATGAGCAAACATTTTGTTTCCAGTTTGTTTATCCATTTAATTGATTCTGTCATATAAGCAGAAGCATGCAGCTTATTTTCTTAGCATAATATATTCCTTATCATAATATATTTCCTTGGCATAATATATTTCATCTTTCTCCAGGTCATTTTATATGGCAGATATTCTTTTCTTTCTAAGGTTAAATAACATTCCATTATATGGATAGACCACATTTTCTTTATCCATTTATCTGTCCACGGACATTTAGGTTGTTTTTATATTTTCGTACTTATGAGAGTTGCAATAAACAAAGGAATACATATATATTTAAAGATTATTATTTCAATTATTTTGGATGTATACCCCAAATCTGATTGCTGAATCACATGATAATACTATTTTTAGTTTTTTAAGAAGCCCCATAGTGTTTTCTGCAGTTGCTGCACCATTTTACATTCCCACCAACAGTGTACGAAGGTTCTGATTTCTCTGCATCCTCACAAACCCCTGTTATCTTCTGTTTTTTAAATAATAGTCACCCTAACAGATTGGAGGAGATATTGTGGTATTGATTTGCACTTCCTGAATGATGAGTGATGTTGAGCATATTTTCACATACCCGCTGGCCATTTGTATGTCTTTTTTGGGAAAAGTCCAATTCAAATTCTTTTCCTGGTTTTATAATAAAGTAATTTGATTTTTTTTTTTTTGCTACCTAGTTGTAGCAATTTCTTACATTATATTGGTGCAAAAGTTATTGTAGTTTTTGCCATTACTTTAAGAGTAATGGCAAAAAAAAAAATTGATATTTTTGCCATTACTTTAAGAGTAATGGCAAAACAGATACATTGCAAATACAGATACATTGTAAATATTATATTATTTCAGACAGATACATTGCAAATATTATATCATAAAATAGGTTGACTTTTTACTCTGTTGTTTATTTCTTTTGCTCAAAACATTGAGCATTTTTGCTCCTATATTCATCAGGAAGATTGGCCTTCAGTTTTTTTCTTTTTCTTTGCCTTTTTCTTGTAGTGTCTTTGACTTTGGGATCAGGGTAATGCTGGCTTCAATGAATAGGTTTGGAAGAGTTTCCCCTTCATCAAATTTTTTCAAAAGCTTAGAAAATATTGTTGTTAATTCTTTAAATGTTTGGTAGAACTCTTCACGAGTGAAGCCATCTGATTGTTTTCCTTTTTATAAGGTTTTTGTTATCGATTCAATATTCTTATTTATTATTAATCTGTTCACATTTTCTATTTCTTTTTGATTCAGTCTTGGTAGGTTTTATGTTTCTCAAAATTTATGAATTTTTTAGGTATCTCTTTGTTGGTGTATAATTGTTCATAATAGTCGCTTATGATCCTTTTTATTTCTGTGGCACCAGATATTTTTGACGATATTTTTGACAACTTGAGATACATTTTTTATTTGATTTCTTCTTTGGCTCAAGTATTGTTCACAGAGAAACATATTACAGAAGTTGATGCAGTACACCGATGTATTTTAAAGTCTATATGCTAATGCATAATATGCAAAATAAACACAGCTAATATGAATTTCATCATTAAAATTTCATGTTTGTTATTATTTGGAAAATAAGCAAACAAACAAAAAGCAAAAAAATTTAACTTGTAATGGCACAATGTCAATGAAAGGGCGTGAGTATAATAATAGAATAGAAAGATTATATGTGGAGCAGCATAGACTTATTTAGACACCTGTGGACCGATCCTTTTTAACAGATAAAGATGACAAAGTGAGGATAAGAGACAAAAAAATACACCTATAAAGTTGAATGAATTATTCTTTCACTTAATGAAAATGGAATTAAATTTAACAACTAATGTGTTGAGTTGCTGTGCCTTTCAAAATGAAGTAACTATTTTGGAAATAAAGTGGGACGGTTAAATTATAAAAAAAAATAAAACCTGCTTATCAAACACCATACAATGATTAGAAAAACTGACAGGCAAAGTAAAGTTTGTTGTGATAAATGTTTGACTTCCCTTGCTTACAATTTCTAAGGAAAAAGGTAAGCTAATAATAATAATAATAAAACAGTGTATGTGACTAGAAATGAAACACGATGCATAGTATTTTATTATAGGCGAGTGGTTCCTCAGCAAAACTTTTTCAAAAATATTATCTTCTACAATCTGTTTTTAACTGTTTGAATACTTTATTTTAAAATAACAAGTTTCTTTATATTGACTTTTTTGTATTCATAATGTTCTCATCTGTATATTGTGACAATGATGATCAGGATTTCTTTTTTTTTTTGAGGCGGAGTCTCGCTCTGTCACCCAGGCTGGAGTGCAGTGGCGCTATCTCGGCTCACTGCAAGCTCCGCCTCCCAGGTTCACGCCATTCTCCTGTCTCAGCCTCTCCGAGTAGCTGGGACTACAGGCGCCCGCCACTGCGCCCACCTAATTTTTGTATTTTTAGTAGAGATGGGGTTTCACCATATTAGCCAGGATGGTCTCGATCTCCTGACCTCGTGATCGGCCCGCCTGGGCCTCCCAAAGTGCTGGGATTACAGGCCTGAGCCACAGCGCCCGGCCAGGATTTCTTTACATAATAATCTTGCTATAAAATATAGTCTTACATTAGTTTTATTGCTATTCATTTTGAAATATAAAAAGTTTTTCTACAAATTTGGGACGTATTTTATAAGAAAATCCATTATGCCATTATTTAATATATCATTGAAAAAAAGGAAATTATTAAAATAATTCAGTCTCCCCAGAATATTTGGGGGAAAGGACCTTGAGTCTACTCATCACAATTTTCACTGCTGGGAAAAAAGGGATATATGTTACCAGTGTGGTAGAAAGAGTCAACAGCCATTGGGCCATGGGAGCCAGAGGGTAGAGTAACTGAATTATCATGGGAAACTAGGCAGACCTATTATTTTTCTTGGATGCTTTTCTTTCTATTGACACTCAGGTTTATGAATCAATCCCCAATTACTTTGTGATAGTTGTTTCAATGACTTTTTCCTCAGTTGTCTCCCAAGATCTAGACTTAAGGCTGGAAAGCAAAGAAAATAATTAATAATTTTTGTTTGACATTACGTAAATGAAAATAATTCTCCCCAAAATATTGAAAAATTGTTAAGCTAAAGACATTAAAAATGCAGGGAAACACTCTTCCTCAGCCTCTGTTTGCCTGGTGGTAAGCGATAAATCCTTTCTTACTGGAGACAACATTTTCTCATTGGCCCAGGGAAGGCACCCTCAGACACACTGGAGACATCTGGGAAGAGGTTTTACTATTCTTCCATATTTTCCCATGGGATGAAAACTGCCCTCTCCTTTGTCTTGTCACTATATAGGATTTATGGTTCTTTATTAAAATACGATTTAAGTAAAGCCCCTAAGCCTCTGCTTTGTGAGAAATAATTTTGAACTAAAGCCTCTCCCACGTCATAAGAAGGGGTTAATGAACTTCTGCTTGTTTTAATTTTGTTAACTTGGCTGTTATTTTCAGGAGAGTGTCTCAACTAAGAAGCTAAAAAGGGAAAGAAAAGAAAAGCAATTATGTTTTTTTCCCCTGCAGCCTATACAAACACATACACACCAAGGTGAGAAATGCCTTTCTTCATCAGTACCATCTGGGTCAATATGTAATGTTTTGTGTGGCTAAGACCTAGGGCAAACATGAATAAGTTAGGAAAAATGCTATAGAAAGAAGAAGAAAATAAGAGAATGAAGTAAAAGAGAACAGGAGAGAAATATCAAATTGAGTGAAAAGGGAACAGTACAGCATAGTCAATTCCAGTAGGATTTGTAATCCAGTAACCCAAATACCTAGTTTGCTTATCTCATGAAAAATACAATTCAGATTAAGTAGAATGTAGTTCACTTGATATATGATTATTTAAATAAATGTAATTTCAAGGAGATATGACAAATAGTCATCCTTTTGAGAGATTCAGTTCTAACATAGGTCTCATGAGACTATTTAACCATAAAGATATTTATGCCTGTTAAAAGAGATTCACTGGACCTAACTTCTAAAGTCACAAGTCTAAAGTATATAGCTGTATTTTGGATTTCCTTCCTTCTAGGAGTAGCCAGAGTCAAAAAAATCTTTTCAAACTTTTTAAAAAAGCGTGAACCATACAACAAAGAGTTTATTTTAGTATAATCCCTTTACTTCTTTTTCACTGAATCTAAAGTGTGTTTAATTTGCAATGCTATTGAACATGTGAGGGAAAAGTCGAGAAAAGGCCACCAGCATTATGTGTGAAATGCTCACCCTTAGTCGCCAGAGGAAAGAAGAAGTTAACATGGTCACAGAGGAACAGATGGTGTGGATGAATTTCTGAAAACTCAGTTTCTGGAAAAGAGCTATTGTGGGGAGGTGGAGCAGGAGATTTTCTTCATTTAGAGGAAAAGCTGACACTTGCCCCAGTAATTCAGTGTTGTGTCAATTTCCCTAAGATGATACAATTGTGTCATGAGTCTCTTCTGCCTTAGGATTGTGGGGCTAAATGAAAACAGAAGAAAAGGGAATTCTTTGTTGTTCCTTTGTTTGTTTTGTTTTGTTTTTAGAATGGTCTTCGGCCAATTTTTACCTTAGGGGTCTTTCCATATTCAGGAAAATAGCCAAATTATAATAGTTCTCCTGATTATTTTGACAAAGTTGGACTTGATTCAGTATTTTTAACAATAATTTAAGATATTCATCGGTGTCCTATCTGCAACCACCTTTTTGTCAGTAATTGCACAAATCATGACCATTAGCCAATTCACTAAATAAATCACCATTTACAACTCTATGAATAATGGAATGTGTACATAAAAATGACCATTCGAGAGCTAAGGATTATTATCTGTCAATTAGGATTACTGACTTGATACACAAATAAGTAAAACAAATAACCTCAGCGGTAAAAGAAACATAATAAATAAAAGGGAATAAAATAAACATGTAATAAATATAAAAGGTAATAAATACATAACAAAATATTTACATAAAAGGAATAAATAGAAAAAGGCATCATGTAAATATATAATATGAATAATAAATCCAAAAACAAATAAAATAAATACGTATTAAGTTCTTAATTATACAAGGGAATAAAATAGTCTCAGATAGCTATAAAAGGGAAAATCTCTTTTCCAAAGAATGTAATATCCAATTAGAAAATTAGAGAGGAACAATCATGTGCAGGGTTTTAAAAATCATATCAATATAATTATATGATTCTGATTTAATCACACAATAAATATTGTTTCTAGGAAAACAATTACGAAAATGTTTATTTCTGAAATGAAATAGACAACTTTTCAATATGCAGGTATCCATTATCAAACACCCTTCACAACACACAGAAAATAGAATAATTAGCTGCCTTTCATATTAACATAGGAGATGACTGGCCAGATTTTCACTATCATCCCATCTCTGATGATACAATTAATCAAACATTGTCATCATCAGCTCCAAGTGGTGTTGCTTAAGGCTCACATGCCAAGTGCCTGTAACACTAACTTGTGATAATTCAACTTTTGTAAATTGCTAATATAGCAATGGCCTGGTTGCCTTTGCAAAAAACTCGTTGACCATATGGGCATGTGGTTATTTCTGAAATGCCTGTTTTGCCAATTATCTATTCTACACCAATAGATAACTACCTAAACTAATGTATATTTATAACGGACTTATAAATTAAGTAATATTGATTTTCCAGTCATGTTTTTCAAAATTATTTTGGCTTCTCTACATATTTTGTTTTCCTATAGAACTTCTAGAATAAACTTAGAAATTCCTACAAAAGAGACTTTTGTAATGTTGACCAATATTGCAGTGACCATTTTATTTCAAATCTTTAAGAATTTTATTAACATTATTGAGTACTACAATCTATATACAGCATATTTCTATAATAATTTAGGTCGTTCTTAATTTCCATTAGCAATCTTTGTGGTTTTCAGTATAGAGAACTTAAATATTTCTCTTACACTCATTCCTATTTTATAGTAATTAAAATATTTTAACAGAACCATTTTATTGTATATTTTTTTCTAATGGTTTGCTACTTGCATATCAAAACACAACTGGCTTTTTTCTGTTAACTGGTACCCTGCAAGCTTGGTCCACATATATATATATACATTTTTTGTTTTTCATACTAGTAGCTATTTTATATATTCTTTAGTATTATTTATGTAAACAGACATATTCTGAGTATAAGCCGTTTTGCTTCTTTTCTGATCTTTTTAAATTTATCTCTCTTTCTTATTTTATTGTGCTCTGTACTTTATACTTTTATTTCTTCTAATTAACTTAATGGTTAATATATCCTGGACAATATTGGAAAGAAGTAATGAGAACTGGGGAGTAGATATTATTGTTTTATTAGGTTTTTTTGGGGGGGAATATTTCAATATTTCACCATTGAACACAAGGTTATTTTTAGGATTTTTATATGGTCGAACATTTTTTATTTAAGGATATTCCCTTAATTCCCAGTTTCCTGAGAGTTCCTGTAATTTTGCAGTTTAAAAAAATTTTAACTATGTAGTTTTAGGATCACATCTTTATTATGTTAATATGAAAATTCATTTGATTGATTTTCCAAAGATCAGCTTAAACTTCTATTCCTGCAGTGAATTTGTCTTGATCGTGATGAATTAAAATATTCATATATTCAATATATTCAGTTGTGAAAGCTATTTATAAGGAATATGGATCAGTAATATATATATAGTAGAAACATGCACATATATGGCTGAAATAGCATATCTGTATGTATATGATATATGTCATGTATACACATATATATATATACTTTTTGTGAGTAAATGTTTTGAATATTAAATTTGGTAAAAACTGAGTTATTAAAATTTTATATTTTTCCTTCAGTCAGTTTTGATGTGGTGTTTTAAAAAGAATTCATGTATTTTATCTAAGTCGTTTAAATAGGAAAGTATTGTACATGACATTCCTTTAGAATGTGTTTAATCTCTGAAGGATCCATAGTAATATATTCTTTTATTCCCGATAACAGTGATTTACATATTTTTTATTTTTCTTTAATTATTTCCGCTATGATTTACAAATTTTATTATCCATTTCTGTTTAATATCAGGGTAATCTATAGTCTTAGAATGTAGTTATTATTCCAAAGGCATATTTCTTCTGGGGTTTTAATAGAAATCCTGGGTATTTACCAAGCCTTTATAACTTGGCATAATTCAACCTCCAAACTTTTGTTTCCATGGTGACAAACAGTAGCTGTTGTGTCTGTTCACCTTTTTGCAGCCATTGTTTTCTACCTGGAGTGGTGAAGTCGTCCCTGAGAATGTTGATTTCTACCTGATTTCTTTCAATGCTACAACACACCTACTGGTTGTTCTTGAGAAACAAGAAAGCTGTATAGATTTCACCCAATGATGTTTCCTTAGTTTGAGGATCAAATTTTTTCCAGTTTTTGCCTACTTTTGGAGCATTTAGTGCTTTTGACTTACTTTTTTGGTAATACTGTTTCTAACATACTGATATTTTTAAAACTACATGCAAATTTGCTATTACCAGAACCAGAATTCATTGGATATAAACTTTCACACTGCCAGTTATCTGACCGGGGTGGAAACAAAAATATTAAATTTTTGAAGTTTCAGTAGCTTCTAATTTAATTTCTAGGGAGGATGTATTTTACTGGCAAAAATCAGCAGCAATAACCCTGGAAAATTGAAAAGTGACATTTTAATATTTAAAAGGTAAGATTTAAGATTTATTAACTATAAGATTATAAGAGACATTCCTTCTAAAATGTTTGGAATTTGTTCAAATATTGAGATAACAAAAAATAATAATAAAAAACAATAACAACAACAAAAGCCCAGATATCTGGTCAGATATTAAATGGAATTAAAGCTGTAACGTGACAACTCACATATTTAAACTTTCCATTTAGTTTTTCATCTGTTCCAGTTCAGTTGTAACAAAGAATAAATTGTTCTTTTCTACAGTCATAAAATGCCCCTCAGCTTCAGTCAATGCCTTGAGGAAGATACTTAGAAACTGTACCTTTCATTTTTTGCAAGCAATTCAACACTACTAGAATTCCCTTACTCCATAGTCTTTAAATACTTTAATGTACAGTACAGTCATCAGTAAGTGTGGTAATTCAATCTCTTCGTTTTCAGTGTACTTTTGTTTATTAAGGTGATCACAAATTTCAATTTAATTATTATGTTTTTCATTTCAGCTAAGATGCCTAAGTACCACCCACTAAGAATAGAAGAATTTAAAACAACTTCAGGTTTAACATGGACAGACAATCAATAATGAATTGTTTCCATTTCTCTGAAAAATTACCTGCAACCTCTTCTGTGGACAATTACTGAAACAGTTGGCATTGGTTTGAAAGAAACAGAAATGACTTGATGATTTGAACACAAATGTTGTTTGGTAATACAGGAGTTATTCGAAAATAATTTTTTGTCAGAGAGAGAGGGTAAAAGGAGTTCTTTAGGCTTTTTTCTTTCAATAAAAACAGCCCCCAAAATCATCTCTTCTAACAGAAAAGGCGGCTTGAAGGGCTGGGCTGGCAAGTTTTCATATGCAAATACAAGCCAATAGAAGCTAGGTTCACTCAATATGGCGATTCCCGCCATATTCTCCTTGTCACAACTTGTGCCAAGTGTAATGGCCACCTCCAGATAACACCATGTGTTCAAAACATCATGGCGACCCGCATTGGCTTATTAAAGGGCTAAGGTAGGAGGGCCAGGTTTTTTGCCGGCTGCTTAAATAACACACCTGGTCAAAACAATCCCCTGGGCCCTATGCAAACCAGACATGTCCTCCTCCGGCATCCCAACAGAAGCAGCCACTTTTCTGCCACACACAGGGTTCCTCTCTGTTTCGAGCCTCCCTCCCACTCTCTCTGTACAGGGGAAGCCGTTTTCTTCTTTCTTCTTTCTTGCCAATTAAACTTTTTGCCCCTTAAAGCCACTCCAAGTGTGTCTGTGTCATTAATCCTATCGGTGCGAGACCAAGGATCCTGGTGCTCTTCCAGTCATCAGAGCCGTATCTTTATTTTACAGAAATGGCTGGGATGCTACAGCTAAAAGATACTGGAGCTGCAGCCAAAACCATACCACAGAAACTGCAGAAACCCTGCATCTAGTTATTTATTTACAGGACAGCTTGCGCTATTGCTTAGTTGCCAGCATCAAACAACAGATACTTTTTCTCCTGGAGAATGCACATGACTAACCCAGCTGCCACTGATAACAGAATGTATTCTCTGCTTTGTGTCTTTATCACTAGCTTTTAGCTCATAATATGGAATCAGTGCATCTGATAGGTTGAAGTCATGAAAAATGTCCGTGCCTTAGGTGGGACAGTAAGTGTATTAGATAGCTTCTTTCAGATTATGCTGCAGCAACTATAGCTCCTTCATTTTGAAAAATAATATATTCTTACATACTTTATATGTCAATTTTGTGTTAACTGAGGTTTCCTTTCTTATCTGTTCACAATTCAAGGCCTAGGGTGAAAGAATAGAATGATGTGTTATCTGTGAAATCTTTGGCTCTGGCCTTGCATACAGTCACTTCTGCTCACATTTCACTGATGATATCAAGTTACAAAGCCAAGCATGGTGTTAATGGGGCAGGAAATTAAACTCATTCAAAAGAGAGACACTTAAAACAGCTTGACAATAGAAAGAGATGTAAATCTTTTCATAGTGAAGGCAGTGGATAATTGAAAACATTAATAAAATCTACTAAATTATCGTATTTTCTTCTGTGGTCTGAGATGAGCCACATCAATCCTTTTATGGTAGAAATTCAGCAATATAAAGGAGTGTTTCAGATGCTGGGCAGCTATGTTATGATAATTGTTCACAATACGTTTTGAGACTCATTTATTGAAAGATGTACAGTGTTTTAACTTGTTTGCCCTCTTTTGAGTACAACAATTGTTAGTTGCAAAGTTTGCGTCCATAGAGGACAACAGACTCAAACAGTTTCTAATTGCTCACATAATGCATTAGTACCCATAAAAATGGTTACCTACTAAGGGATGTATTCTACTCCCCTTGGAAATATTTCATTTTTATGAAACTACCTTCATGGGTTTAGGAAGTAGATCTGTAATACTAACAAATGTGTCCAACTGGAAGTAAATGAGAAATGATCTGATTAAGAAATATAATCTAAATAAAGCCTTAAATTAGGCTAATACATCATTTGAAAAAATGCCACAATTTCTTAAAAAGACTTAAGAAAATAACTATGATCAGACTACTATTGTTCATTATTTTGAGAATAATTAAATATTTTGTTGAAATTTACCAAGGCACTCCAAGAGGAAATGCCCAATAAACCGAAGAAGTGCCTTTTAGGGGAAACTCAATAAAATCCCATTGTACTGAGCTCTACTGAGGAGAGGGTGTTATGCCTGTATGGATGACGCAGACTAACTTTCACAATCCCCCCTTGATGTGATAGAGAAAGAATAATTAGAGACAAATCAGTAGCCAGGATATCTCTTTTCTGGAATGGGAAACTGGGAAATGAATAATATAGGCAATTTTTAAGAATAAAATGAAGATCTTCTAAAAAGTTTTGTTGATGCAGTACTGTTTTCCCAGTTTTCTTTGCAATTCAATAACGAACATGAAACATAAAATGCTTAGTATACTGGAAAAATAGAAATTGAAAACATTTGTTTAACAAGAAGTTAAAAAGAGAGAACGGAATTACTTTATAAAAATTAAAAGACAGTGAAATAATTTCCCTGGAAAACCTCAAGGTCAACTTTTTTCTAATGGAGGAAAAGGTATTATGCATTAATTTGCTTCAAAATGCATTGAAATGTAAAGTTAAAAGAAGGTAATTTAAGCAGCATTGAAGTGAAACCAATTTAGCAGAATAAAAATCAAGTACTGAGATATTTAACTGAAAACAGTGTCCTTTCAAATCAATGAGAAAAGATTTGGCCACTCAATAATTGCTGCTGGATAAATGTTTTTCACTACTTTGAAGAAAAACATCTTCAAACCAGGGAAAAATATGTAGAAATAAGGAAAACAACACAATTCAAAATGAAACTTAAACTAAAACAAAAACTAAATTTATCACCCAAGGTAATGCCAGGAAACCAAAACCATGAGTAAACAGAAAATCTTTACTTTCAAGAAATTGCATCTAGAGAAATGTTAACAAAGAGCTTAAAGGAGAAGAGAGATCTCTTTCAGAAGATAGCTACTACTTCTAAGGCTGAGGGAGCATGAACAAGGATAGAATCAGAAATTCGAAGGAAGGGCACAAACTCTAAACTAAACTTCAAACCTCGGAGAAGAATGGTGGCCAAAGACACAAGCAGCCTGCTTGGGATGATGAAACATGCTGGCAAGTGCAAGCCACAGCTGGTCTGTAGGAAACGTCTCCACTGAGACAAGCCACAGCTGGTCTGTAGGAAACGTCTCCACTGAGACAAGCCACGCAGGTTTGCAGGAGCTGCCCACTGTTGACTGATGGAGAACCCCGTTATTGCCATTCATAGTGCAGCTGCCAGGGCAACTGCAGAGAATGCCACCAGGGCTCTCACCCCTCCCAGCTGAGCCCCTGACCACTGGGCAGACAAATAGCCTACCGGAAGAAGGAAGGAAAGAAAGAAAATGCTTTTCTCTTGCTCTGGTTTGCAATGTCTTTCCAGCGCCCTCTATTGGCAAAGGCTAACCTCA
Source organism: Nomascus leucogenys (assembly GCF_006542625.1). Taxonomy (NCBI): domain Eukaryota; kingdom Metazoa; phylum Chordata; class Mammalia; order Primates; family Hylobatidae; genus Nomascus; species Nomascus leucogenys. The sequence continues at coordinate 19,729,523 of NC_044386.1, read as the reverse complement.
ATTCATATGGCTAAGAAAAAAGTGTCTACGGAGTTCGTTTTTAATGTTTCTGAATTATCCTTACAGGTTTGTGTATGTTTGAAATTATTTTGCATGTAAAAATTTGGAATTCTTTTTCAAAAGTCGGTGATGAGCAACAGTTTGTAAAGCAATATGCAAATATAGAAGCAATCAAAGAAAAATCATAGATTTTTATTCTTATACAAATAAAGTCCGGGTGCAGTGGCTCATGCCTATAATCCAAGCACTTTGAGAAACTGAGGCAGGAGTTCGAGACCAGCCTGGCCAAAATGGCGAAACTCTGTCTCTACTGAAAATACAAAAATTAGCCGAGTGTGGTGGCGCACACCCGAAATCTCACTTATTCAGGAGAATCACTTGAACATCGGAGGCAGAGGTTGCAGTGAGCCAAGATCGTGCCACTGCACCCCAGCCTTGGTGACAGAGTGAGACTCCATTTCAAAAAAAAAAAGAAAAAAGAACCCTGTTTTCTAAAAGTCTTCATAAAAATAAATACAAAGGAAAGACTGGGTCATAATAGTGAGGTGTGTGTGTGTGTGCATGTGTGTACATATTTCTGTGATAGATGAATAGTTATAACTTTAAGCAAAGAATCCTGAGTCCTTGGCCATAATAAAAGAGAAAGCCCAACTGGTTAATGAAGATATACAGATGTTCAATTACTTTGATAATAAGAGAAAAAAATCAACAACAATCTAAAATATCATCTTTGATGCTCAGTTTTTTTATATATAATATAGAGTTTGCTGACAGCTTATGGAGAAATGAGATTGTAACATATACCTATTTAGAATTAGAATGGTACAGAAATTTGAGAACAAAATTTGAAGCATGACTATTATTTGATTCAGCCATTTTACTTTTTAAAATATTTTCCAAATAATCAATCATAAGTGTGAACAAGAATATAGGCACAACATTCATTGTTTGAAATATCTAAAAATAAAAGAGAATCTAAAGATGTATCAAGCAGGTATTTGTTAAATCAAATTACATAACATGCTCTGAAATACTATGAATAAAGTCATTTAGGTCAATGTATTAACAAACAAGGAAAGAAGTCGATGAAGAAGAGAATGAAAATGGCACATTGAGTAAGATAATGTGTGTTGGTGTAATAAAAAGTATGCATATGTAAGTTTATTGAATAAGGTTTGAAATAATACATGTTGACCTATTAAAATGGTTGGCTATTTAAAGAGCAACTGAAATCATAACTTTTTACTTTATAATTGCTTATTATTTTATTTTTGATTACAATTTATTATTTTTGAAACAGTATAAAACTATAACGCAATAAAAAAGAAATAAATACTAACATATATACATAGATAGATCTCCAAGATTCACATAGATTCAGTCTATATATCAAAAATCATAGCCACTGGTTTAATATTAAGCAAAACGTTTGACATACAGTGTGACAGATTGTGTGCATAGATCTGATTATCACAAAATGTGTGGAAAAACACTATGAAAATTAAGTTGTTGAGATTATATATGTTTTCTTTCTTTGATTAGTTCATGCTATTTCACACTTTTCAAATATTTCCATAAGGAACATGTGTTTCTTTTATATTAAAACCCCAAACAAACCAAAGCCAAAGGCTCGTTGGCTGAGTATTAGATAGATCAAGTATAAGAAGCAAAGTATTATAAAATTTACACTCAGAATTTCCAGTGATATAAACCTGTATGTAGTGACATGAACTTGCCTTCCATTGGTTGCAAAGTCCTGTGTCTAAGGCCTTGATCAATCCCTTTTGGCCCTTTCATAATTAAGAAATTGTCCTGGTATGTACCTTACTGAGTCATAGTGTTGGTTAAATGAGGAAACAGATGCACCAAACATTCTACTTAGATCAAAGTAACAATTTATAGATATTAGCTAACAGCTACATTGCAGTGTTTTGTGACTTCATAATCAAATGGTTATTATTTATAAGTTTAGCTTTCCTATAATATTTTGTTTATCATTGGTACCCAACACATATTACTAGTAAATATAACTGTTTTAAAAGCACAATTGACCTGAGAAAAGTTCAATTGATTTATAGCCATAATTTCAAAATGGGCATAAGGTCAAGTCAGAAATTTCAGCTGGCATTTGACATTATTGGATCAATCATATCTCTAAAGTTACTTTTACATTAATTATAAACATTTAAATAAGTTTCCCATTATAAATCAATTATTTATTTGACTTATTGAATTTTAGATTTAATAAACATAATAGAAAAACAATGTTGCCAAAGCAAATTCCTGCATTTAGGATCTAGAAATCCTTTCTACCTAAGGAGACCATGAAGGGATATACATTGGGTGATACACATCAGAGTTCAGTGGAAACATCATGACTGTGAGAATGGGCAAATAGAACAATGTTCTTTTTAGTTGTCCTATAGTAACATTCCATGTCCATTAATGTGTTAATGTGTAGGACAAACTGGAATCAAGTACTTAATATGATCACATCTAAAACTAAATCGTACAGCGATAGATGAAATGACACCTGGAGCTATCAACTGTACCTAAATAAGAGGCCCTTGTAATTCAGGGGACAAGTGAAACCACTTCAGTTTTAAATAGATGAGCGGTTATGAAGAGATAGGATTGGAATTTAGTGGTAGGAAGGGGCTAGGAAAATGTCATTATTGTGACTTTCTAGAACAATTTTTAAAATCTTTTTGTTTTCCTGCATGCTATGTGAGTAATGCAGTTTAAGTCTCCGTGAAAATAGCTTTAACTGTTCAAAAACCATTATTGAAAACTATTTTTATTATATGTTAAATGGAAATGTTTTTATATATTTTGGGGAGTACAAAGAATGAATGCAGCCCTTGAAATAATATATTTACCACTTTTCTTGTTTTTTATTGTTTGAAGAGAGAATAGCAGGTATAGGAGACAGCATCAGAGTTGAAAGAAATAAACATATTTGGAAGATTATATGATTTTCCTAAATGAATAAATTTCAGGAGAATTTAGCAACCCACACCTTCAAAAGCCAGTCTCTATTGTTTATACCCATTGAAATTTTGAAAAATATGCCATCTCTCCTGGTTCCAGCATAATGTACTGCAATCTATGAAACCGTATTTTTTTTTTTTCCTAAATGGAGCTGGAGTGCAGTGGCACCGTCTTGGCTCACTGCAAACCTCTGCCTCCCGGGTTCAAGCTATTCTCGTGCCTAAGCCTCCTGAGTAGCTGGGATTGCAGGCGCACCGCCACGCTCAGCTAATTTTTGTATTGTTTGTAGAGACAGGGTTTCACTATATTGGCCAGGATGGTCTTTGATCTCTTAACCTCGTGGTCCACCCGCCTCAGCCTCCCAAAGTGCTGAGATTACAGGTGTGAACCACCGCACCCGGCTTAAACCAGATCTTTAAAAACAACTGTAAAATCTAAAGTGATCATCTCTTACATTATCACTCTTTGGGTTTTCAAAATAATAACTAATAATAATAACATGCATTATTTGAACACTTCCAATACCTGGCATGTTACTGCTTTCCCTGGATTTTACTCAAAATAATTATATGAAGTAACTACTACTATTATTGAGCTTTTGCTAGGTCATATGCAAATTTGACACTACCCCTAATACCACAGAGGCTTACGAAAGAGTAAGTTTTCTATTTTGTTCATGCCGTGTGTTGCCTGTGAATTGGCTGTGGCTGTATTTATCACAGCATCTTAATTCTGGGATCCAGGCTTAAGGGTGATCATTTCTCTGAGATAGGCCGTTCCTGGATAAGTGTGAGGTATGTGAAGGTGGGACCTCATGATATTTCATACGGCTTCTGCTGTAATAGAGTGGTGCCTAACACTTCCATTCACAGTTCATTGGCCAAAAGCAAGTCGCTTTGCCAGTTGTGGTGTCAATGGGGCAGTGCTATGTATTCCTTCCACACAAAGGGGCAATGCAGGTACTATGGTGCAGGAAGTATTGCCTAGGCCTCTTGTGAAAAGGAGAAAACAACTGGAAACAAGAAAATTGACAGCAGGAATCTTTACCATTTTACTAAAAACAGGATAAATAACATGATTGATGTCACAGCTAATCAGGGACAGAGCTGAAGTTTACCCCAAGCAGTGCAGGTCCAAACCTACTTTATTCTGCCCTATATCATATTGTATTATGACACTTTTTATTCAAATATATATTGTCTTACATCCCAGAGACAAGACCCTAATTATTCTCTACATTTGCATTTAACTAATGAGCAAGGAGAAAGGATCTTGCTTTCTGCTGGTATAAATTTCCTAAGTGATTAATACTAAATGCTTCATTATGATAATCAGCAGTGTGGCCAGGCAGGTCTATGAGAGAGTAAGTATTTTCATTTCAAAATATAAGTATTTTATACTTTCGGAAGTATAATTCCAAAAATCAAATTGCAACAGTTTCACTCCCCAGGAACCAGTGATGGGGACAGATTGTTTCTTTGAAGAAACTTGTAGTATAATGAGGTGAAATACAAGGGACTAGCAATTCCTACAGCATAGTACATCTATAATTGCTACATTTTTTTGTGTGTTGGTCTTTTGCTTCAAATCAGCAGGTTGTCTTGCAAGAAACTGCTACTTAATAGGGAATATTAAATATATGCATTAATGTTCTAACAGTAGATTTTGCCAGAAGGCAATGAAGTGCCATGTGTGTTAAAATATAAATAGAATATTGTTCCATTTTGTAAGATAATAATCTAAGTTTTTAATAATAATAACATGATAAGCCATTTACTGAATGTCTGAAAATAAATGTTGTTCAATAGTTAGCCCAGTGAGAAAGCATCATTATTCTAAAGAAAGCCTACATGTTATGCACCAATACAAAAATCAGACTTAAAATAGTATGTGCTCTAATCTCTTTAATTGATATGTAACTTGAGCATTCTGAAAAACTGATTATGCTTTAGTGAATTCAATGTTTTTAAAAAACCCTTACTTTAATAGAAAGGGTAGACTTTTAAAATCTGCAGGGTAATAGCAAAATGTTCATAAACTTAAGTAAAATGAAACTAATTTTAAAAAAGCAAAGGTATGTAAATATGTGTAGTAGATTGAATAATGTTCATTAAATATTTCAGGTAATAGTACCTGAAATTTATAAATGTCAACTTATTCAGATAAATGTCTTTTTTGCACATGTAAGGAACTTGAGTGGGTGAGTCCTAAATACAATCATATTTATCATAAGAAGAAGGCAAGGGAAGATTTTAAACACACAGAGAAGAAGGCAATGTGAAGTCAGAGGCAGAGAATGGAGTGGTGCAACACAAGCCAAAGATTGCTGGCAGCCACTAAAACCTGAAAGAGACAAGCAAATTTTCCCCTAGATCATCTGGAGGGAGTGTGGCCTCCCCAACACTTTGATTTTGGCCTAGTAATACTGATTCTAGACTTCTAGTCTCTAAAACTGTGACAGAATAAATTTATGTTGAAGCTGCCATGTTTGTAGTGATTGGTTACACAAGCCATAGGAAATGAACACAAATATTGGTCCACGGACATTGGATGTTGCTATTATAAATACCTGAAAATGTGAAGGGGCTTTCAAGTTGGATAATTGGTGGAAGCTAAAAACATTTTGAGCAAAATGATAGAAAATACCTAAATCTGCATAAACAGACTGTTAGTAGAAACGTGGATGCTCAAAGGCACTTCTGGTAAGGACTCAAGAAATAAAGGAACATGTTATTGGAAACTGGTGGGAAGGCAATCCTTATTATATAGCGACAAGTATATCACGATTTAGTTAGCTAAATTGTGTTCTACGATTCCAGAAGCAGGAATTATAAGCAATGAATTTAGATGTTTACCTGAGGAGATATCCAACCAAAGTACTAAAGGTGTAGCCTGCTTATATCAAAATGTAAGAGGACCGTAGTTTATTAAGGAAAAAAAAAATAGTTAAGCAAAAGGAAATTAACACGATGATTTGGGAAATTCTCAGCTTGTCCACATTACAGAAAAAAATGATAACATTAAAAGAGTTAACTGTGAGGAAACCACACTGAGGGGAAGGACCATGGTGTAGCTGGGCACCTTTTACTAGCACTGAGGACACTACATGCATGACTCATTGATTCACTCAACCATCTTACAGAAGGCAAGAATAGAGATTGGATTATTCAAGAAAGATCTGTGGAGGATGCTCTTGTCTAAAGGTGTGAATTCCTGTGAAATATGTGGGAGACCCATAAGTTTTTTAGAATGTTGTATCAGCATAAACACGGCCGTTTGAACTAAAATAGTCAGAGATTAAATAAGCAAAGGTAGTTTAACAACCAAAACTCTACAGGCAATAAACAGGCTGATAAAACTACTGTGAAGTACGTATTTGTCATCCTTCAAGAAAAAGAAAGGACCACTCTCAGGGCAGACACTTGGGCCCAGGATCTACAATATGAACAAAGAAGAGGCCCAATCCACAGGCAAAGAGGCAGAATCCCGAGCCACACTGCAGGAGGCAGAGTCCTGAGCTACAGTGAATTACTTTCAGGCCATGAAACCTCGATATATTTTCCCTGCTTGATTTCAAAATTGTTTGGAAATTCTGACTCCTTTCTTTCTTTCATTTCCTCCCTTTTGGAATGACAGTGTTTTAAAAAGACTATGCCAGGCCCACTATTGCATTTTGGCAACAGATAAATTTTCTAGTTTTACAGGTGTACAGATTGAGAGAAAATTTTCCTCAGAATGGGTCATACCCAGAGTATCATATAAATGTGATTTACATTATTCAGACGATTAACTTTGAATTTTTGGGACTGATGATATTTAGATGACATTTAGAACTTGGGCTGATGATGCCTTAATATGTTGAGATTTGGAAAATGTTGGGATAGAGTGAATATATTTTAAATCTAGGATGAATATGAATCTATAAATGTCAGAGGAAAGACTATAATAGGCTGAAAAGTGTTTCCCCTAACTATAAGTCCTAATTCCTTGAACTTGTATACATTACATTGGGGAAAAAATGTGCCTCTGCAATTCAGATTAGGTAAGAATGTAAAGATGAGAGGATTATCCAGGATATTCTTAGTGGTCTTTAAATACAATCACAAGTATCCATATATGAGAAGGCAGAGAGAGATTTGACATATACACAGAGAAGAAAGCAATGTTATCACATAGGTAGAGATTGGGGAAATGTGGCACAAGGCAAGGAATGATGGCAGCCGTCAGAGGCTGTAAGAGTCAAGGAAGATTTTTTTTTTTTCTTTTTTTTCAGAGGAAGTTTTGCTCTTGTTGCCCCAGACTGGAGTGCAATGGCGCAATCTTGGCTCACTGCAACCTCCACCTCCCCAGTTCAAGCAATTCTCTTGCCTCGGCCTCCCAAGTAGCTGGGATTACAGGTGCCTAACACTACACCCAGCTAATTTTTGTATTTTTAGTAGAGACAGGGTTTCACCATGTTGAAGGCTGGTCTTGAACTCCTGACCTCAGGTGATCCGCCCGTCTTGGCCTCCCAAAGTGTTGGGATTACAGGCATGAGTCACCGTGCCTGGCCAAGGTTTCTTTCTTCAGTCCCCCAGTGGAGCTGGTCCTGTCAACACACCTTAATTTCAGCCCAGTGATACTGATATTTCACTTTTGTCCTTCTAAACTGTGAGAGAATGAATATATGTTGTTTAAGCCACCAACTTTGTATAACTTGTTATACACTCATAAGGAAACTCATATGATAGGTAAGACACTGTCTGCTGTCTGAATCACATCAATATTTTCTTAATAATTTTAAGACTTTCTATAAAACGTTCAAATTTAAACTTGATGGTGTTAATATCTGTTTATTTTTATGATAGCTTGTGCCTATTTTAATAGTAAAATCCAGTGTCACCTGAACACAATGCTTCATTTTACTGGGTAGACTTTAATATAAATTTTAAAGAGGCAATGAAATAGAGTAGGTAAAGGATAGAAATGTCAGTTATTTTATAATTTATACATACCACATCTACTTACATGATCTCTGCATAATTTCAAGTCTATTTTTTCCTGCCTAGCTAAAGACAGTTGTGAGGATCAAATAACCTATGAATTATTATTGAAGTGATTTCAGCTGTAAGGAGACATGTTAATACAGTGGGAGCATTCTTTCTTTCTCCACTAGTGTTATCTCTTTAGGAGACTTTAATATGGGCTCCCCTAGAGCCTAGATAACTATATTTCTCACCATGTCTTCCTTAATTTTCTAGTCGTGGAGACTGCATTGAGAAGTGTCCACACTCTATTTTCACCGGTGTATCAAGTGGACAAATATTTACAGTGTGAACGTTATTTTTTTTTTCTTATGGGTAGATCAAGAGCCTTGCTGCCAGAACTTACCTTTAATTTCATCTCTGATAATTATATTTGATGATAATTAAGTGGCTGATAATGATCATGGTATACGTATGTGTGTGTGTGTATGTATGGAGTGTAGCATAGTGTAACTTACAGCCCTAGGATAGGATGATTTGAGACAAAGACTTGGAAATATCATACTCACATGTTAGCTGTAAGCTAATATCCAACCCATGATATATCCATCCAATTTAGGCATTACACTAGTATAACTCAAATAATATAAAACATTTTGTTTGCCTTGCCCCATAGCTATTTATTTAAAGCCCAGTCCATATGTAGTGACTTTACTCTTTGTATAAATAAATAAATACCTCCCATTGTAAACCTCTTTAGCACGGCATCCAAATCTCACAGCACCATATTGTCTTTCTTGCTCCATTTGCCTCTCAAGTGACATAGAATATTGTGCCATTTCCTAAAGAAAGAGATATTTCATAGCTCTGTGCTTTAGACCATTTGCTGCCTCTTCCTGAAATGAGTTTACTCCCTTATCTTTGTATGACCTTCACATACTTCAAGTTGGAAAATTAATATTCTGTATAATCATAATTTCCTATTCCCACAAAGAAAATTTAGGTGAACTGAATGCTGTTTGTACACTGAAGTTTATATAGCTTAATTATTGGGTTATTCCCAACAACATAGTAGTGATAGATATTTCAGGGCCTGTTTCAGTAGACAACAGTCACTTGAGGAAAAGTATCTTTGATAAAATAATTATGTTGCTAAAGTTTTATAATCAAATAATTTTTAGAACAATAAAACATATAATGTTATGTATATATGCCAGAAAGACAATATAAGGTGAAAGATAGTATTTTGCACAGAAAAGAAAATTAGTCGAAACAAAGACACTAATAAACATAGACCTATAAACTATAAATTAAAATATGATTTTTAATTTTTTTGCCACTAGTTTTTTTAACTTCAAAACATCCAATAAGCACCAATCTATTATTTATCGATACAAATACTCTGAAGTTGAATAACACCAAGTAAAGTTTACAAATTCAATGGCAACACCAATTTTTGAAATAGAATTAAACTATATTCTCTAGATGAGACACATTTTACCTACATTTACACAAAAAATTTAGAAAGTGAAGTACCTTATTTTTATAGAGAGAAAAGCTGAGATATAGTGAAATTATTGACAAATACATGACAGATCACTGCAGATAAAAAAATAAGTATACCCTCTATAATCTACCTCAAGTGTGTTTTACCATTTAGTATAATTTGTGTTGTTATTGAACTTTCTTTCCAAGCTGCTTGACAGGCTTTGCACATATTTGTAAAAATGTGGCTTAAACCATTTCTACTAGATTTTGGCTGAGAAGTTTTACTATATGATACAATATTGGCATGTGATATTCCTCAATCAATATAGCTTTATAATGATGACACCCTAAAGATTATCAAAACAGTTGTGAGAAAGAATTATTAGGGTTAAATAACAAGTACATGTAAAGTCGATTTGGGTTTGTTGTGTGAAATATAAAAGTTATTGTCCATGTTTTTTTGACAGATGGCAAGATTTTAAATATTATTTTCAATACAAAATGAAGGACATATTTTTATACCAACATGACATCAGAAATGTCACAGAAACCACAGAGTTCAGTGAGAAGAAAATGATTGTAGTTGCTTCCAGTAATATATAGCATTCTGCAACATGTTGGAAATCCTGCATATTTCTTAATAGGTAAAGCAACTTTAGGCTTGGAAGTTCTGGTAAACCTTTTTTAACTACATCTCAAGGGAAATATCAGTAAGGTCACAGCAGAAGAAAACGTTCCTCAATAGCCATTCCATTCGACACCCTGCTTGATCTAGAAACTGGAGAAGATACAGAGATAAGGGTCTCAAGACACGTATAGTATCATCCTCTAAATGCTAATCAAAAAGAAAAATATCAGGAAACTGAGAAGTCAAAAAATGTGTTGGAATATCAAAATAGGATATATTCACTTTGCTGTCATCTCTCAAAGAGTACTGACTCACATTTTAAATGAAAGCAAGCACAAAGATTGCACAACATATAGAATTCTACTTTGCAGGCAAGTATAGCCTAAAAGCATTCACAGGAACAGATTACCTTTTCTTTGTCTAATTCACAATAGAATGTATAGTAAAGTCACAGAAATGATGTTAACAATCTGAATTGTGAATTCTTTCAAAGCATGGTGAGGTGGACCATGTTTCAAGTCCAATTCAAATATTTACTACATATGAGTTTTCTACCAGATGAAGGTTATTAAATTCTTACTTAACTAAATTTTGTTTATTTGAACTAAAACCCTGAACATAATTGGCAACAGAGAAACCTCTTCATCTCAATCAGCTTTCTAGAGGAATATTAGGTAAGAAACGTTTCACCTGATCTAATTTCAGGTATAGGTGTAAATATCTTATATCTTAAGTTTACTATCTACACAACATCCAGCAAATTTTTATATGTAGACTCATTTTGACAGAATATTTACAATCGAAGTATTTTTTGTTTATAATATGTACTTATAGGCTAGCAATAAATAGAACAGTATAAAGTTTACTATAAATGAAATATCAAAGTTAGAAAAGTTGTAATCCTAATAATATAATGGAGTTTTAAAGACTCGGAACAAAGTACATTCTAAGTTTTAAAAAATATGCTTAGCAACAGTAAGAATGCTTCCCAATTCATTGGTTACTGAAAATAAGCAGGCTTTAAAATTGTATGTACGTGATGTTCCCAAATTTGTTTTAGAAGACACGGGTATTTGTCTATATACTCTGTTGAATGAGCATACAGATAAAATAATCGTTAACTAAGTCATATTTTTTCTCAACAGCTGGCATAATGTTTTCATTACTTGCACCTTAATAATACCCACCATGTTTGTTTTCACTCTCATCCTTCTTTTTTTAAAATTTTTTAATCGCAGGAAATTTTCACATTGCTTTTGAGAAGCTTGACTCCTCTTATTAGATTGCTAGGGCCAGGTGGGGAGTTTCTACTGCAGACACACTTCTGACCCTAAAAAGCATTGTTCCATTAAAATTATTTCCTACACATTTTCCCAAGTTTTGCCTGCCACTCTCCTCATTATAATGACACACAGCTTTCAGCTTTCGACAACATTAATCCACAGATGTTTCTGCTGCCCTTCATCCTGGCCCAGCTGCAGGCAAAGTGTTGACAAATTTAAACTACAGAAAAAGTTAACATTGCTTTACAATAAGAGACAGCAATAAATAAGGTAAGACAAAGAAAAGAGGTGAGAGAATATATATAACCAATATCAATAATATCACTAAAGAGTTATAATAAGCAACACTAGCAGATATAAACAGGAAATCTACAGATAAAGAAATACCCAAAGTCAAGGAAAATAAAAATTAGTTTAACTTCAACCCCATTATTATGTAGGGAATTATACATTGAGAGAAAATCCTATGAAATAGATTTTCTCATGGCCATGTGTATAGGAAATAATGATAATTTCATTAAGTTTGATGTTTTAGAGAATGAGGAAAATGGTTTCTCCTTTCATGTGAGTAATGGAGCAATTTAATTAGTTCTGAAATAAAAATTTTTATATCTTGACTGTATCAATCCTGTATCAATTTTGCATTAAGAAATTTGTAACAAGAGATTTTCTTAAAAGGGCACAAAGACATTCATAAATGTCTAATGTAGCATTAGTATATATACAAGGAAAAGATTAGAAACAGCTTTGATTAGTGCAGGCATCATTACATACATTATAATGTTCATAATATGTAATAGTATACTGACATTTCTGAGAATGAGGGATATTTACATATACTGAGAGATTTTAATAATTTTTGAGGTAGGTACCTGTGTGTGTATATGTTGTCTTTTCCCTGACATGATCGCTATCTGAGAAAAAGAATAATGTTTGATACTATGGTAATGGTAATATTTGGATAATTATGGGGTCATAAAGACAAAGGAATTGTACAAAGGAGATACATCAGAAAATATTTGGATGCACATCAAATTTGTGGATGTAGTCAGCCCTAGATTAAAAACTTGTTAAAACTGTTAATACATTTTCTTGAGAGCTAGTACAATGTACTGGCAATAAAAAACAATAAAAATGTGTTAAAACTATTAATACATTTTCTTGAGAGCTAGTACAATGTACTGGCAATAAAAAATAATATCAAATACTAAAAAGAGTTTTTAATATTTTGTCTATGTAATATTTATATTTGTCTTGGAATATATTCCTTTCAAAGCATGTAATCTTTAACATTTTAGATAGTAATAGGCTATTTACTTTTTCTCTGGAATATAATTTATTATTTGCACCATATTATTTAGCATATGGTTTTAAAATGTGTCCCATGCCAATTTACTACTTTATCCTTTCGTTTGTAAGTTGATAGGAAAAATTGGGTCATTCTTGTCATACCTAAAATACAGTTGAGAAGCCAGGGTGAAAAGGCACTCAGGGCAAACAACGTTGCCCCAAGAATGTGATTCTCTACAAGTCTGGCTGCTGAAACTGGCTGTTCTAACCTGAAACCAGTTTTAACTACTAGCTGCTGAAACAACCTGCTGGACTCCAGGAGTGGTTTTAACTACTTCTGCTGTTAGGTAGTTAGACAGGCATTAGCAGCTGGGAAGGGTCTAAAGAGGAGAGCAAAAAGGCTGTCGCTAAGGTCACCTCTGGCCTGCCTGAGTTCATCTTCAAGACCACCCTAACTGCACCCTAAGGGATGGAGTTTGTGGTAAAGTTTGTGGCCAGAACACCCTGAAGAAAGAGAAACTGGGGCACAGGTGGAAATTCCCTAAAGTGGAGCATGCCCAGTAATATAAAACCGTGTCCTCAAGGTCACCCCAAGCTCACCATACCATCATTATAATAAAGGTTACAGCCGGGCGCGGCGGTGGCTCAGGCCTGTAATCCCAGAACTTTGGAAGGCCAAGGCTAACATACAAAAATTATCTGGATGTGGTGGCGCATGTCTGTAATCTCAGCTACTCCAGAGGCTGAGGCACGAGAGTCACGTGAACCCAGGGGTCAGAGGTTGCAGTGAGCCGAGATCGCACCACTGCACTCCAGCCTGGCAGCAGAACAAGACTCCGTCTCAAAATAAATAAATAAATAAATAAACAAACAAACAAATTAAAATTAAATTAAATTTACATGTAGTTTTACCCTCCACCCCACCAAGTGGGCTTTTCTGTATGAGTTATGGGTAAGAACACGCACAGTTTAACTTCAGTTCTAGGGTCAATTAAATGTCATCATCCTGTCACTGAAACGCAGCCTAACTCTCAACTCCTTCCCACAAACCAAATAAAAGCACCTTAAGCTTTGTAAAGAGGTACTGATTTCACTTTGCAGAAATCAGCCCACTCTCTCTCTGAGCCTCTTACTGTGCTTCAGTAAACTTTGCTTTGAGCTTGCATTTTGGTGCTAGTTTGCAATTCTTTGCTTATTATCACAAGAACGGTGATTGCTGGTTCAGAGCTCTGGCTCTTTTGATCTCCTCCATTAAAGGATTCATCCCAACACAGGATTCCTGGTAACACTGTCTCTTACCAATCAGAACTTGCCAGTTCAAAACTTTACTAGTGTCAATCGACTTGCTTAAAGGGCCATATATAACATTTCTCTTCTCATAACATTTCTTTTTTATAATACCACTAATTTTCACTTCATTCTTCACACATGCTGAAGTCCACCCAGTCTGTGAGCATATGCTTTGAATTACAATTCTTGCTCCCCAAATAAAACATTTTAAATTTAGAGATTCATCTCTGCATTTCTATTTTGACTTTGATACATTAATAGTATTTTTTTTCATTTTTAATGGCATTGGTGTGTCTCCTTTGTCATGAAAAATTTGCCTTATTAATTAGCTTTCAAATGCTATTTTCAATAAACATTTTATACTATGTCTTAAGCTAGACAAGTTTTTCTTATTTAAAATCTAATGAAATTTTTATCCATCATGAATACTAATAATAATTGTGATAGTTTGTATTATTATGCTCTATAAAAATAAACCTTAACTTTCACTGCAAATATGAAAAAATAAACAAATTTATTAAAAAGTTTAAAGGTAAAAGTGGTCAATGAGTTAAAATCAGCATATAATTTCAATAATTATTGATAATTGACATAAGAAATTGCTCTTCCAAATATTATATAGACCTTTTAGGTAACATAAGCAACACTGTCTTTATAAAATCAGTACATTTATATTTAAATATACCCTCATAGAGCATAGCTATAATTAAAATTTTGTCATAAAGCATAGCTATAATTAAAATTTTGAACTTCAGGCTTTCTTTTTTTTGAGACAGGGTTTTGCTCTTGTTGCTCAGGCTGTAGTGCAATGGCGTGATCTCGACTCACAGCAACCTCCACCTCCCAGGTTCAAGCGATTCTCCTGCCTCAGCCTCCCGAGTAGCTGAGATTCCAGGTGTCTGCCACCATGCCCAGCTAATTTTTGTATTTTCAGTAGAGATGGGGTTTCACCATGTTGGCCAGACTTCTCTCAAACTCCTGACCTAGTGATCCACCCACTTCGGCCTCCCAAAGTGCTGGGATTACATGCATGAGCCACCATGCCTGGCCAAACTTCTAGCTTTTATTGATGACTGTCTGACTTGGAAAGACTATAACTTCCACATATTACCCTTATAAAATCTGGACTAATTAAAAACAAACAAATGTATACACAACAAAATAATATGAAGGTACTGTGGAGTAATTAAGCATACAGAGAACAGAGGGGATCCTACCCTTGAAAGACAAATGAGAATTGCCATTTGCCATGAATTGCCTGAACTCATTACCCTATAATGTGTAAAACTGCAGCCTTCAATAAATTGAGATGTCAGATCACAGAGTTTGAGACGGGCAAATCTGTAGGAATGTTGGGAAGGTTCTAGAAAGAAAGAAGACACAGAAGACTCTTGCATTGACTAGGCATTCAAATACTTATCTGACTATAATTTACCTGTTTGAAAGAGGAACCAGAGTTGTCATGAAACAGCAGCTGAAAACTTAAGAAACTGAGGGAACATTTCAAGTGTTTCCTAACACAGAGGAGGAAGAGTTGTGTTCATCTAAGCTAGTGGCCTGTTTAACAAAAATCCTTCTTGAAAAGAACATAAAAACTCCATATCTTTATAAAGTGTTATTTATAATGTCCAAACCTGATTACAAATCTTCAAATATGAGAAAAAAATGATAAAATGTATCAATAGCCAACAAAAATATTTATAAGTAGCCAATTCCAGATTAACCCAGATGTTGCAACTGACTAAAAAGAACTTCAGTGTAACTTACATAAATATGCTCACGACACTAAAAATATTCACAATGAAAAAACATTTCAAATATCTAGGAAGAGATGTAGAAACTACAAAAACATTCAAATGAAAATCTGCAAGCTCAAAGTAATATAAATGGAATAAAATGAAAAATAATGAAATTAAAGCAGAGTGCAAAAAGCCCATAAATTAAAGGATAGATTAGTAGATACACAATCCAAAAAAACAAAAATACAATATTGAGTCTCAGGGGTCTTTGGAAAAATATCAGATTGTCTATTATACACGCAGGTAGATCCTCAGAAAGGAAGGAAAGAGACAATGTGGCAAAAAAAAAATTGAAGAAATAAAGGTCAAAACCTTCCAAAATTTGATGAATATTATTACACACAATTCTAAGAAATACAAAAAACTCTGTGCAGAATAAATGCTAGTAAAACCACGCTGAGTGTATCATAACGAAACTGCTAAAATCAGAAGCAAAAGAGAAAATGATTAATGCATCAGATTAAAAACCTCTTTTTGTACAGAAAAAGAAGAAAAAGAATAGCTGCTAGTTTTCATCAGAATTGGAGGGGAAGTTGATGGAACAACTCTTTAGAGGTTGGAATAAATCTAAGTTAGAGCATATATGTATAACATAATTGATAAGGAGGACAAAATCTGAGATAAGCAAAAACAGATAACTCATCACTGGCAAATTATCACTACAAGAAATACTAAAAGAAGGTTTTCAGGTTAAATATATGTGGCACTTGAAGATAAATTAGATCCACAGGAAGAAATAAAGAAGACCAAATGAGATATTAGACTATTTAAATGACCAATTATAATACTATGATGTATTAAAGATTTATGATCTCTTCATGTGTAATACATATGACAGCAATAGCATCAAGCAGGTGGTAAATGTAACTAAAACATTGTTAGGCATATTTATTTTATTGGAGGTAGTAAAATATAGCCTCTAGTCAACTTGTGATAGGTTAAAATGTATAGAAATAATGCCTAGAGTATCCAATAAAATAATAATTATATAAATAAATACATAAACACATACATTCAAAGAATCATAACAGGAAATATAGTAAAACAGTAAAAATGGAGTTCTAAGTATGTATTTTTTTGAGACAGAGTCTCACTCTAGCACCCAGGCTGACGTACCATGGCATGATCTTGGCTCACGGCAACCTCTGCCTTCTGGGATCAAACGATCTTCCTTCCTCAGCCTCTTGAGAAGCTGGGACTACAGGCATGTGTCACTATGCTTGCCTAATTTTTGTATATTTTGTAGAGCTGGGATCTCACTATGTTGCCCAGGCTGGTCTCAAACTCCTGAGCTCAAGCGATCTGCCTCCCTCAGCCTTCCAAAGTGCTGGGATTACAGGATGAGTCATTGTGCCTGGCCTTGAATTTTATAATTTTTAAATTAACAAACACCAAGGAAGAAAATTAGAAGCAGAAAGATACAAGAACACAGACTTATGGAAAAAAATAGCAAAATTACAGGCAGTAACCAAATATTTAAATAATCATGTAAAAATTAGTGATTATCCAAATTTGCAAGATCAACTACATGAGGCTAACAGAAGGAAACAGTTTCAATCAATGCAACAAATAAGTTAAAAAGATAAAAAGGAAAATTGTAGAACAAAAACCAAAAAATCTTGTATGATTATGTACTAGCCTAGTAAAATTGGCTTCAAGAAAAGGATATAGCAGTGCTTTAATGAAAGGGTGAATATATTAGGAAAACATAACTAGTATATATGTATGCACTCAAATGGAGATTTTCAAAAATTTTAAAGGAAACTGAGAGAAAGGAAAAAAAACATAAGTCTCAGACGGAGATTTAAATATTTCTCAAAATTTGATAAATCAACTAGACTGTAATAATGCAGATATGATTGACAAAGACAAATATTGTTACCAGAACCCTAGGAGTTTGGCCTAGGTCCTGCTGCTCAGCACACAGAAAGCCAATCACTGAAACAATAGGTATTGCCAGGGAAGATGCTTTAATTAGGTGCTGCAGTTGAGGAGGTTGATCTGTCATCCATCTACCTGAATGACTAAAATTAGGGGTTCATAAAGCAGGGAATAAATGTAACCATGTATGGGAAAACAGGAATTAGGAAGGGGTAAGGAAAATAAGTTGTTCAATAGGAAGCAGATGGTTGATTAGATTATCCAGATGTGGGTGGTGATCTGGTAAGTTTCAGCTCCTTGATGCTATCTGGGAGGCCTGATGGTTGGTTTCCTGAGAAAAGAACTCAGGTAAGGCAAATGTAACTTTCTCAAGTTTTAATACTGGAAGGATCAATGTCTATGTTTATTTGAAGAAACCATAAACATCAGTATTATGGGACAATTAGGTGAGTTTCACCACAATAAGCTAATGACATTTAAAGAACATATAATATCAAACTGCTGAATATACATTTATTTCACACATGCAATATTGTAGTTCAGTAAATTTCAAACGGTTGAAATTTATATGGTATGTTCTTTGACCAAAATTAAATATTAGTTTTTTTTTTGTTTTTTTTTTGACAGAGTCTTGCTCTGTTGCCCAGGCTGGAGTGCAGTGGCGTGATCTCGGCTCACCACCTCACCACAATCTCCACCTCCGGGGTTCAAGTGATTCTCCTGCCTCAGCCTCCCAAGTAGCTGGGATTATAGGTGCACACCACCACTTCCAGCTAATTTTTGTATTTTTTAGTAGAGACGGAGTTTCACTATGTTGGCCAGTCTGGTCTCAAACTCTTGACCTCATGATCTGCCCACTGCGGTCTCCCAAAGTGCTGGGAGTACAGGCGTGGGTCACTGCACCCAGCCAAGTATTAGTTTTCTGAATAGATTAATAAAATTTATAGCCCTCTGGAAAGACTGGATACTTCATTTCATGAAATCATGCAAAAATTAGATAAGGTCACACTGAAGTAACCTTGGGTTTTCTCAAGACTAAGCATTGATTAAAAGTTCAGGATTAAATGTAGAACTGGAGTTAAAAATCTAGAATAATCAATTTCCATTATTTTTCTATTGGAATACAGTAGTCATCAATGCAATGAAAATGTAGATAATACATTATGGAATGATCATTTGATTAATGGCCATGAAATGACTTTAATACAAATGGTTCATCTTATTTTCTATGTATCTTTAGCTCCAATTCAACAACAACAAAAAAAGCCAAAAAATTATTGGAAGCTAACTACTATAGCATAAGGGCAAATAATTGAAATTCGATGAAGCCAAATATCTCTGCATATAAAGATATGCTTTCCAGGTAAATTAAACTAATTAGCCTGAAAGAGTTAATGCACCTTCCCAAAGGCACTGTTCTTAATAGTGAAGAACAGTTTATGGACTGGGTGAATCTGGTTCATAAAGCCTAAGAGACTTAAGACTGTCTAGTTCACACTTTTTTTTTTTCAATGTAGGATACTGAGGCGTGGAACATCTGTAAGAGTTTTCAAAGTTTACACTAGTAGTAGAATAATCTACTTAATTAAGTGTTCATTCTACTACAGTCAAACATATTAAAGACAATTTAATAAAATTTACTTAATATATATCCAACATAAACTTTCCAAATATATAATTTAATGTGTGTTATTTTTAAGGTTAAAAATTGATTGTCCCACTTATCCAGGTTTGCTCATTACACAGTGTATCTTGTATCAAAATATCACGTGTACCCTATTTATATATAGAAGTATGCATTCATAAAATTAAAAATAAATTTTTGAAAATTTATTGCCTTTTGCACAGTTACTTGTGTTCTACTTTTTTCTACCATGTTGATTTCTCATCTTGGATATCTGGGAGAAAATACATGTTTTCATTGGCATCTGTAATATTTATCTTTTTATGCAGAAATAGAAATAATATGGAAATCTGATTTTTTCCTAAACTCTATGTGAAAATTATAATTAAATAATATGATTTTTTCTATCCTATGGGTATAATTTATTAATATGTTTTTAAAGAGAAGTTAATGGAATAGAATTATAATATAAACTCTGCTATTATGGAAGTATGACTAAATTTGAATCTTAAGTATAAATTAGATGACCGCCATAATATAGACAGTCTCTGCTTATATTCACCATGTATTTCTGAAAGTTGTTTTCTGAATGTGAATTTGTATAAAGCAAAATTATGATTGTATAACTGCTGCTGCTCTATGTACTTGCTAGCCTTTCTTAATGCAGAAAACAAGGCCAATTGTCTCACTATTATTTCACTAATTTTATTATGTGTTTATCATATGCCGATGTATGCTCGATAATATGCTAAGACCTACGGGTATAATGAGGGCAAGTATAGCCTCATTCCTCAAATAACTTACATCTTATAGATTTTCAAAAATTTTCTGCATTTCTATGTAAACCACATATTTGACATATATCACTGAATATATCCTATTGCATTTGTTATACATTTACCAATATCTTGTGAGCTTTCTCAACAGAGTATTGATATTGCCAAAATCTCATCTTGGGGAAAAACCTAGAGCATTACTGTGAATAATATAGTTTGGATAGAAATAGTCAATACATATGTTTGGACAAGATCTTTGTTCTTAATTAATCCAATAAGAATATTTAAAGCTTTGGCATAAATAGTTCAAACATTTTATGCAAAAGGATGAGCTATATAAATATTTAAAGCACACATACAAACTTTTATTGATTAAATGTACTACCAATATTCTTCCTTAAGTTATAGGGACTTTACATTCTGCTATAATTCTATTAAAAACCTAATTTAACCAATCCTTTAGTGTATCCAAAGCATTTGTCTTACTGTATTTTTATTTTTAATGAAAATATTGCACACCAGAAAATGAAAGTTTAAATTAAAAAACTATAATAATGTTTTGTTAAAGCAATAAATATCATACACACACATATACACAGTCACGTTTTGCTTAATGATGAGAATGCATTCTGAGAAATGCATCATATAGGGTACTTATATAAACCAAGATGGTATAACCTACTACATACCTAGGTTATGTGGTACACCCTATTGCTCCTAGGCTACGCATCTGTACAGCATGTTACTGTACCATACTGTAGGCAGTTGTAACACAATAATAGTTACTTATGTATCTAGACATGTCTAAACACAGAAAGTATATAGTAAAACTATGGTATTATAATCTTATGGGACTATTGTCATATATACAATCTGTTGTTGACTAAAATATCATCATGTGGTAGATGACTGTATATATAATATTTGTATTTTTGTAAAAGTTTGAAAATTCACTGTAATTTGCCTTTTTTCATAGCTATATAAAAGAAGCTCATATATCTATGGCAAAAAAAATATTGATTTTCTTTCTCTGTTGCAGAAAAAAATTAGGAATACCTGTTTCTAAAAGAGCAATTAGCTAAAAATACATTATATTTTATGGCTTAGACTTGATTATTAAAATCAGGCTGAAACCAAGATACACTGACTTTACTATATTATTACAAATTGATAATTTTTATTCATACATTACCATCATATATTATGAAAAATATATTTTGTAATATATCATGGAAAGTCTTGATATATTCCCCTGGAAATTTTTTTTAATAAAAGCCTAAAATTTGCTGGCGTGTTTGTTCATGCCTGAAATTCCAGCACTATGGAAGGCCAAGGGGAGAGGGTTGCTTGAGCCCAGGCATTTTGAGACCAGCCTGGGCAACATAGTGGAGCCCCTTCTCTACAAAATACAATTAAAAAATTAGCTGGGTGTGGTGGCATGTGCCTGTAGTTACAGCTCACTGGGAGGATGTGGTGGGAAAATGGCTTGAGCCTGAGATGTATGGATTACATGAGACATGATTGCACCACTATGCTCCAGCCTAGGTGACAAAGTGAGACCCTGTCTCAATTTTTTTAAATTAAAAAAAAATTTTTTTAAAAGCTCAAAAAGTTATTTTTCAAAAAAGTGTATAATACTTTCTATGTATGTACACTTTCAATTTATGTATGAATATTTTTGATATAAATAATAATGGATTATCTCAATTAAAAGCAAATGAAATGTATTAAAATGGCTGGAAATCTAAATGAATTATTCTTATATTATTTTTCACAAAAAATGGGATTTTGGTACTGATGAAAGATGTACAGACCACCACCAACCCAAAGTAAATTGCCTCCCCTCACAAACAAATTCTCTGGCATAGTTTCCATGATTTTCACAGGCAGCTTTCAGACCAGATGGCTTAATTCAGAATTACATAGTGTGTTCAAACTTATGATTCCACCTTCACTATTTTCAGTAGGTGAGTTTGTTTACTACTTCACAAAGAAAGGGAAGTTCTCAATTTATTGAAAACTCATTTTTAAACACATACATATATAAGAAACTATTTTATGTGTGTTTGTATACATACATATTACATACAAAGTGTTCAATAAATGAGCTGTTGTTTTATATTATATATTTCTCATGGAATATAAAATAGTGAGCACATTTTATGTATATATATGTAATATATATACACATACATAAAATGGAATGCATTATATTTCTATCTAGAAAAACATTGGTTTATAAATACTTTTTGAGGACTTCTGGTTTCCTGTACAGCATATAAGAAGCTTGAAAGTTGTTACTCTATCCTAACAAGCAAAAACATGAACAAACTGAAAAATCAATAACTCTTCTTAGATCCCTCAGAGAAATAAGGTCACAAGGCAAACCACTGCCTCCCAAATTAGAAAGATAAGCAGAAGAATATGAAGAATCACAGCTTACTGGAACAGAAACACAAAGACAAAACTCAATGGGAACCAGGTGCCTGGATAGGAAAACCTGAAGTGTAATTGACAAATTGTTGGAGGCTAAGCACGAACAAGTCTGAGAGATTAAAAACTCCAGACTCAGACACGGCAGGGAAGCACACTGTTGTGAGTTTTGTCTTCTGGCATTTGATCAGGCACCTACAGTGAATTTCAAAGGAAAAATCCCCTTGTGCATTCTTCAGGGGGAGAGGAAATAAACAATTTTGAAATACACCAGAGCATTCCATTTTCTTAAGAAGATCTGCAGTCAGAAAAAACTATTTAACCACAGGTTAACCTGCTGGGATTTTATCAGAGCTAACTGACTTAAGAGCAGAGAAATCCCCAACTCCAGCCCCCTCTAGCTGTGCTGTCTCAACTAAAAAGAAAAATAGGAATTGCATATAAAGTTCACAGTTGAGAGGTACAAGCTAACTAAAAGATGGAGACCTAATGATAGATTACTGAATGCTTCACATTCCCCAGCTCCTTCACCACCACATTACTACAGGCTTATGCACAGCAGTTCCTTTCATACAGTACATCCTCTCAAGCTATGCAGAGAAAATTGCAAGACATACCAATAAGAAAAACAACAACAACAACAAAAACAGTCTGAAAAGACAGCAAACATCAGAACCAAACTTAGATATAGTAGGGATATTTATATTAACAGATCAGGATTTTTTTTTTAAACTTTTAAGTTCAGGAGTACATGTAAAGGTTTGTTATAAAGGTAAGTTTGTGTCATGGGGGTTTGTTGTACTCAGATCAGGAATTTAAAACAATTATGATTAATATGCTTAGGGTTGTAATGGATAAAGTAGACAATATGAAAAAATACATGGGCAATGTAAGCATAGAGATGGGGAATCTAAGATAAAACCAAAGAGAAATGCCAGTGATCAAAAACAGTCACAGAAAAGAAGAGTGACTTTGATGGGCATAATAGCAGACTGGATATAATCGAGAAAAACCTGAACTTTAGAATATCTCAATAGAAACTTCCTAAATTGAAAAGCAAAGTGAAAAATATACTAAAGTAAAAAAGAATGGAATATCTAAGAACTACGGAATAACTAAAAATGGTGTGACATCATGTAATGGAAATACCAGAAGAAGAAGAAAGAGAAAAGGTAACAGAAAAATATTTGAGACAGTAATAAAGGAGCATTTTCTTAAGTTAATATCATACACTATACCACAGGCTTAGAAAGTTGAGAAAGCACCAAGCAGGATAAAGTTAAAAAACAAACAAACTACCCCTATTCATATCATTTTCAAACTACAGAAAATCAATAATAAAGTCCTAAAAGAAAAAAAATAAAAAAACCTTTACCTGTAGAGGAGCAAAGACCAAAATTAGATCTGACTTACTTTTTTTCAGAAACCATGCAAGTAAAAAGGGAGTGGAGTGAAATACTTAAAGTATTGAAAGAAAATAATCATCAAACTAGAATTCTGTACCCTAGAATTGAACCCTAGAACTAGAATTGAAAGATAGAATTCAAACTATCTTTCAAAACTGAAGGAAAACTGAAGACCTTCTCAGATATAAACTGATGGAGTTTGTTGCTAGTAGACAGGTCTTGCAACAAATGTTAAAGTTCTTTAGAGAGAACGAAAATGACACAGGTCAGAAACTTGGATCTACATAAAGAAAGGAAGATCAACAAAGAAAGAATAAGTGATTAATTTTTTTGTTCTATTTTTAATTGATGTATAACAAATTGTACAAATAATAAAAGCAATGATGCATTCAACTATGTATATATGTATGTATATATGTGTATATAAATATACATGTGTATGCTTAAGTGAAATAAATGACACAAATGATGCAAATGACAGGAGGAGGAGGAATAAGGATGATTTTGTAATTATTAATTATTCACATTTCCTGTGAAGCAGGAGAGTGATACTTAAAGTGGACTTGAATTAATGTAAATGTTTATTGCAAACTCTAGTGCAATCACTAAAAATAGTGAAAAAATATAACTGACATGCTAAAAAAAGGGAGAAATTAAAATTATATAAAATGCTCAAATCAAACCCAAAATGTAGAAAAAAAGAGGTAGAAGGTAAATATAGGAGTTAAGAACATGGGCAACAAACATAAAATAGTAACAAATATGGTAGATACTAATCAAAATGTATAAATAATCACTTTAATTTTCAGTAGTCCAAATACATCAATTAATTATTAGACACTGCCACAATGGATCAAAAACAATATACAATTTTATGTTGTTTAGAAGAAGCTTACTTTATATATAAAGATACATATATGGTAAAAAGTATATGGGAAAGTAAAGATACATGATGCTAAAACCAATAAAAATAAATTGAGTGTAGTTATATTAATTTCAGATAGAAGAAGAAACGTTTTTAGGGATAAAAATGGCATTACATATGACAAAATATTCAATTATCCAAAAAATAACAGTTTAACATGTATAAGCCTAGCAATAAAACATCAAAATATGAGGCAAAATCTTATAGAACTACAAAAGGAAATAGATGAATCTATTAGTTTACTTGGAGATTTCAATACTCTCTGTCAATGATATTCTATATTTATGAATGTAAAGAATCACTAGTGTCAAGGTATCCAGATGTCAGCTCTTTCCATCTTAATCTATAGATATAATAGAATGCAATACCCATTGCAACACCAGAAAGTTGTTTTGTGGATATTGGAAAATTGATTCTAAAGTTTCTATGGAGAGACATAAGACACAAGATATGCAACATAATAATAAAAGAGAGGAACAAAGTTGAAGACTGATGCTACCTGACTTCCAGACTTACTATAGAGATACAGTAGCAAGACAATGTGGTACTGGCAAAAACAGAGACAAATGGATCAATAGAACAGACTAGAAATCCTAGAATTACACCTACATGAATACAGTCAACTAATCTTTGACAAGGGTTGCAGTCTGTCTGCATTGCTTTAAAGGAATTCCTGAGACTAACTTATCTTAAAAAAGAGATTTATTTGTGTATTAGTCTATTTTCATTCTGCTGATAAAAACGTATCTGAGAATCAGCAATTTACAAAAGAAAGAGGTTTAATTGGACTTTCACTTCCACATGGATCAGGAGGCCTCACAATCATGGTGGAAGGTGAAAGGCACGTCTTACATGGCAGCAGGCAAGAGAGGGGATGAGAGCCAAGTCAAACGGGTTTCCCCTTATCAAACCATCAGATCTTGTGAGACTTATCCACTACCAGGAGAACAGTGTGAGAGAAACTGCCCCCATGATTCAGTTATCTTTCACTGGGTCCCTCTACAACACGTGGGAATTATGGGAGCACAATTCAAGATGAGATTTGGGTGGGGATACAGGGCCAAACCATGTCAATGGAATTCACAGTTCTGCAGGCTGTACAAGAAGCATGGAACCAGCATCTGCTTCTGATGAGAGCCTCAGGAAGCTTCTGCTTGTGGTGGAAGCCGAAGGAGAGCAGGCATCATATGGCAAGGGAGTAATGAAGAGAGAGGGGAGGGAGATGCTAGGCTCTTTTTAACAATCTGCTGTTGTGGGAACTAATAGTACGACAAGAAATTTATTATCACAACGATGGAACCAAGCTGTGTATGAGGGATCTGCTTCCATCACCCAAACACTTCCCTTCAGTCACTACCTCTGAAATTGGTGATCAAATTTCAATGTGAGATTTGAAAGGAATAAAAATCTCAACTGTGTCAACAATTGAACCAATGCATTTCAATGGAGAAAAATAGTCTTTTCAACAAGTGGTGCTGAAACAACTGTAGATTCACATGCAAAAAATAAATAAATAAATCTAGATACAGTCCTTTTGCTGTTTAGAAAAGTAAACTTATGAATCACAGATATATGTAGAATATAAAGCTATAGAAATGTCTAGAAAATCACATAGAAGAAAATCTAAATGACATTCAGTTTGCTGATGACATTTTAGATATAATACCAAGGATATTATTCATAAAAAACAAGAACTGGTAAGCTAGACTTGAATAAAATTAAAATCCTGCACTGCAAAAGATACTTTCAATATAATGAAAAGAAAAGCCACCGACTTGGAGAAAATATTTGCAAAAGACGTATCTGATAAAGCACTGTTATCCAAGTATAAGATGAATAACACTTCAAAACTCAACAATAAAAAAAGTAAATAATTCGATGCAAAAGTGGGCCAAAGACCTTAACAGACACTTCACCAAAGAAGATATGCAGATGGAAAATAACATATGAAAAGATGTTTTATATCTTATGTCATCAGGGAAATGCAAATTAAAACAATGTGAGACTACTACACACATACTAGAACTGTCCAATTTCAGAACACTGACAATACGAAAAGCTGTTAAGGATGTGGAAATACCAAATGCTGTCAAGTATGTGGAAATACAGGAAACTACGTTCATTACTGGTGGGAATGAAAAATGGTACAGCAATTTAGGAAGACATTTTGTTTGGCAATTTCTTGCAAAACTAAACATCCTTTGTCTTAGTCTGTTTTGTATTGCTGTAAAGAAATACCAAAGGCTAGGTAATTTACCGAGATCAAGTTTATTTGTATTATGTTTCTGATGTCTGAAAAAGTTCAAGATTAAGCATCTTGTAAGAGCCTCCAGATGCTTCCACTCATGGTAGAAGGCAAAGAGGAAGTGGAATGTGCAGAGATTACACGGTGAGAAAGGAAGCAAGAGAGAGAAAGAGGGTAAGGTGCCAGTTTCTTGTTTAACAATCAGCTTTCCTGGGAACTAAGAGTAAGAACTCATACCTGAAGGAGGGCATTAATCTATTCATGAGGAATCTGCCACTGTCACTCAAATGCCGTCCATTTAGCCAACCTCTAACATTGGAATCAAATTTTAGCATGAGATTTGGTGGGTACAAACAGTATATTCAAACTATAGCACTTACCATATGGTTCTGCAGTCGTGCTACTTGGTATTTACCCAAAGGAGCTAAAAACTTATGTCCACATAAAAAGCTGCAAAAGGATGTTTATAGCAGTTTTATTCATAATGACCAAAACTTGGAAGCAACCAAGATGTTCTTTGGTAGGTGAATGGATACATAAACTGAGTAACATCCAAACAATGGAATATTATATAGAGCTAAAAAGAAATGAACTATAAAGACATGGCAGAAACTTAAATGCTTGTTACTAAGTGAAAAGAAAATCCACTGTATGATTCCAACCATATGACATTCTCAAAAAGGCAATATGATGGGGCAGTAAAAAGATGGTTGCCAAATGTCAGATAGAGGGAGGGATAAATAGGCAGAGCACAGAGGATTTTTAGGGCAGTGAATCTACTCCGTATGAAACTAAAATGAGAGATACATTTGTTTAAATGCAGTTTGTAAACGTGAAACTTGTCTGATAATGATGAATAAATTTAAGTTCAAAAATTGTAACAAAATGTACCACTCTAGTGGGAGATGGAAAAGGCTATGTATTTGTCTAGGCAGGGTAATTTATGGGTATTTTACATAGTTTTGGGTAAATTTTGTTGTGAGCTAAAACCAGTCTAAACAAAAATCTATTAATAAAAAAAGCCTGCACTATGTCACGAGGCAAAACACTAGATATTATGATGGTAAATAAAAATTATTACATATACATACAACAAATTAGTATTGCAGATATTTTTATTGTCTCTATAACAAAATTATAATGTCTCGAATCATTTCTTATATTTAAGCCAGGGATATTAGAATTTAAATTACAGTGAGTTTAAGAATGAATATCAACATATGGTTCTATCCAAAAAATTGGAGTGAGGAAAAGTTAAATGTTAAAATACACTGCCTTCTATTTAATTACAGAGTAAGCTTCATTAGCTGTCTTCAAGAAAAAATTAGTGATAGATTCAATTTCTCTAAAGTAGGTACATTTCGATGGTCAAGTCTCTTTGTTCACAATAATACTGATACAGAGAATGTATATTGAGCCTTTCCTCATCATTAAAGACATAAGCAAACTTGGAGACTATTTCTCAGCCAATATCACGTGATTGATAATAAGTTGTATGGCTGAAGTTTGAACATGGGTCTATCTAACTTTAATTAACACTCTGAAGCACTATATCACCCTAAGCAAAGTGGAGTATTTTACATATGTCCTGATTGCATGATGAAATAATGCCCGGAAAAAAAGAAATATGCATACGCACACACCCACATTCAGAAGATAGCATTAATAAAATGTTAACTAGATTTTTTTTTCTCATTCCTTTGTTCATGCATTCAACTACTTATTCATTCATTTATGCTATTATGCATCTACTTTACAATAGTAGCTGCTATATAAATTCTGGGGATAGAAAGGCAAACAAAACGAGTTTCCTGCCTTTGTGGATTATTATTCTAATGATTAATAAAAAATGAATAATAAGATAGCATATAATGTCTGATCTTAATAAATGTCATCAAGAAAAATAAACTCAGGTAAGTAGATAGAGAATAACAAGAGAATGTTTTAAACAGGTGCAGTAAAGGCACTAATTGCGACCTACACTGAAGGGAAAGATGAGGAATGTGACTATGGCTGGGCTATTCCAGGAAAAGACTTATAAAGCCTTGAGTCAGGAGTGCATTTGGCATGTGGTAGAATAGAAAAGACCAAGGCAAGGAAGGGCAGGACATAGTTTCTCCTGACCATGCAGAGGAATTTGAATTATGTGATCCATAAATTCCCAATGGTTTAATTATTAAATAAAAATATATAATTATATAAGTTGTGACTTACATTTATTTACATGAAAACATCTCTATATTTTCCGTAAAATAATGCTTTATTTGGGGCAATGTATTTAAGATATATATTGATGATCTCAGTGAAAACACATCTGTCACCATTATCTAAATGTTTGAAAAACACACGTAAATATAATTTCATTCTTTAAAATTAATATTGTAACAGCAAGTATGTGGAGGGGCTTCACTAAATGAATAAGGGTGGACCTTGTCCCAGAACTGAATGATTGTTTTAAAACGTGAGTTTGTGGAGATGAACTGAGAATGTAGGAATCCTATTCTCTTTTGCTAAACCTGCTCGATTGCTGGAGACACACTTTCTGTGTCTCAAAAGCTATTACAGTCTCTGCCTCAGGGAAGGTGGCCTGCTGTGAGGTTGGTAAGTGATGCCAATGGCTATGGTTGGATTTATATTCAATATTGGCGTGCTGTCATGGGAATCTCATTATTGTCGTACTACACACTATCTCCTTTATCAACATTAAAATGTTAATTTAATCTTCCTTTTGCTTAACTCCTTTTTCTTGTGATGTTCTGAATCAGGCAGTGAAAGGCATGCTATTGATTGGATTCCAGCCTATAAATAAAATATAATCCGTAGTAAAAACATCAGTAATTCCATAACAAATTCTAGCATATTCATTCTTTCAAAAATGAACATCCATTTGAATTATTTTGCACAATAATAAGTCAGGCATCTACACAGATTAATGAATTCACACTGTATTTATTTATATTAATTTATTTGATCTTGTGCTTGAACACAAACGTTGGAATACGGAGCTTACTAACCACACATGTATCGAACTTTCTCTCTTGTGAACCAAGCAAACCATTTTTGGTTACTTGAAAAAATGTTAAAAATAATAAAATCTCACATTAGAAGCTCAGTCACTCAGTAGTGGTGTATTCAGTATACTCCTCTAGTCTACAAAGGTATTTAAGAAGTCTGCACTATTAGCCCTCCTTCCCCCATTAGTAGACATTTCTTCTATTCTCTTCATCTAAGTCTCATATTATACATATGTATGATAACACTAGGGGATCTTGTTGTAAACGTGTTCATCTTTTTATGATTTCATTGCACTCATATTTTTTCTCCTTATTTACCTCCTTATTCATGACAATCTGCTGTTTTACTTAGACTTTTCTTTCTGTAATAATTTTATGGATATCTTCTATTTCTTCCTTGACGTTGCCATTTCACATTTTTAATGCCATTTTCACATCATTTTTAATTCTATGTTTAAAAAGCATG
The DNA here is from genome assembly GCF_006542625.1 of Nomascus leucogenys. Taxonomy (NCBI): domain Eukaryota; kingdom Metazoa; phylum Chordata; class Mammalia; order Primates; family Hylobatidae; genus Nomascus; species Nomascus leucogenys. The sequence goes on along the minus strand of NC_044386.1, from coordinate 19,699,020 downwards.
TTCCTTTTTTTCTTTGATAGCTTGCAGAAATTTGTGTTAATATTTATATAGTTTGTGGTATAATTAACCTCTTTTGAACATTTTCATCTTTGTTATCCAAATTTTTCTCCATATCATTTTCAAGCTATGAATTCACCTAGGTTCTCTGCAGATGATTTTCTAGTGATCACGCTGAGAATTAATCATGGACCAAAACTTCTCCACCAACACCCTACCTCAGTCTATATAATCTGGTTTTGCTCTGGATAAGAAGTCTTTTTTCTTCCAGCAAATGCATATTTCAGAATTACTTTTGTGAATTGATTTAACAGTAAATTTAGTTCAGTTGACTAAGTTTCGTTGGTGCGGCACTATTGACCATAATCTCTGTATCTTCTCTTTATAATAGCTGTATCTATAAAGAATGTTTGTTTGCCTGTTGCTCTCATTCAGTGCTGCTTATGTTAGCAAAAGTCTTTAATAGACATCTACCTGGCATGTGAAGGAAGGGATTTTTAAATTTTGACTCCTCATAATGCACAGCCTACCTTTGGAGAGCTCTTGCACTGCTGTAGATCTGTACAAGTAAGAGACCATGCTTTACTTCAACACTTAATTTTCACTGCACTAGTGAGTCTTTCTTCATAGTTTGTGGCTAATGGTCATGGTTGACTTCTCATTTTATTGACGATTGAGATGTATTTGCTTGTTTGATTGTTTTTCTTCTTACTCAAAAAAGGAGGCTGATGCAAGATCTTTACTCTGGTATGTTTAGCTATGAGTATTGATAGAAGTACTCTAATTTGTGTTAGTGTTTTGAAGACTTTATATTTATATATGAAGTTAAAATACTGACATTTGCAAAAATTTTTGTAGTCATCATGCATATGAGAATCAAACCTAAGACATATTTTGTCATACCTGGCTGACAAGCCTGAGACACGCCTGTTTCACCCACAGAAACCCTTCCACTGCTGTCTCAAGCTTAGAGTTGGCCTGTGTCAGAATCAGTAAAAGCCACTGGGGGAAACCTTGCCTCTACTAAAAATACAAAATTAGCTAGGTGTGGTGATGCATGCCTGCAATCCCAGCTACTCGGGAGGCTGAGGCAGGAGAATCGCTTGGACCCAGGAGGCAGAGGTTTCAGTGAGCTGAGATAGCGCCATTGCACTCCAGCCTGGACAACAAGAGTGAAACTCCATCTCAGAAGAAAAAAAAAAAAGAAGAATGCATAATGACTAAATGAGGTTCATTGAATGATACAAGAATAATTAAAAATTAAAACGTGAAAAACAGATATAATCAGAGGAGAATTATAACCATATACAAACTTCAAATAACAGTGGTTTCACTATAAATATAAGGGGAAATTATAAATTATTCAATAAAGTATTTTTAGAGAAATAAAAAATTAGTTATTTTATACATTAGCTTCATAGGGGCTAATGAATTTAAATACATAAAATGAGGTGATGCAAAAAGCAACATGTAGCAATGAAAGGAATACAGTACATGTATATATTTATCCTTATGGATTGATCTCAAGCATGCTGTGTATGGCCAGTGTGGTACTCTATTTTTATGTCCATACTTATTTATGTAAGCTTAAATTGTTAAGGCAAATAAATCAACATTTATTTTTTTCTGAATATTTCTTCTCACAATTTTCAACTCTTCCTCTAGAAAATTGAAGGTTTTTTTATCTGGCACACACATATTGGAGATAATTAGAGCATTATTTGAAATTATTATGAAAATAACTCTTTGGAATTGTTCAATTATTTATTGTGTCCTTGATAACTCATGCAATGACTTAATTTGATTGAAACTGTGTTCTAATTAAATTCACTTTTTCTCTTTACCATCTACACCCAGACTAAATTCATTTTGAATTGTTCCATGTAGATTAATACGGTCCAATTTTATTTTGACTAATTCTGAAACTCTTCATTATATTAAGAGTGACTAGGCATATAGTTACGTATAATGGAACAATCAGTGTCTCTAATTTTTCCCTTTGGACTAATTTTCCCTGTCCATGCTCACATGTCATGATCAGTGACTTTCTTTTAGGCTCAACATGAGAAAAATAAAAATTGCCAGGGATATATACACCCTAGAGCAGTTCCCAGCCAATGACAGAATAGAGATTCCCTTTATTTTCCATGGGACAAGTCTTGAAACATGGTTTCAAAAACTATCAGAATTTCCACCAGTATTAGGTGACTGAGAAATCTAAACCTCAGACTATGGGTTTAACAAAGATCATACAGAGATATAGGTAGATAGAACATATGAAAGAGATTAAAGAGCTATTGATAGCAAAATAAAAATTCTAATCTTTAGAATAACATGAAAATATTTGTCTAGCATATCATTGGTAAAAATGGAAACTAAGGTCAAATGTATAGACTCACATATTAACAATTCAATTATATTAAAATATGTATATTTACAAAATCATTACAAATCAAACCTTTGTTATTTATATAAGATGGTCTTGAAACAATGATCTATAATTTTAATCATAAAATATTTGAAAACTGGAAGTAAATGATAAATATCAATACAGAAATTAATAAAATATCACATACAATACCTAAACAAATTTTAACAGAAAAAATCTAGTGAATAAAAGCGTAACTCACTATTTTAGAAAATGGATATATAGAAATATAAAGAAAATTAAAAGAATATTATGTGTACATTCTATATAAATTATTTGAACATATACATTCACAGCATAAATACATTGCTTTATTAGTCTTCTTTTGATGCAGTAAAAAACAGCCACAAAAACATCCCATGCTCATGCACTGGAAGAATTAATATTGATAAATTGAACACACTATCCAAAGCAACTACAGATTACATGAAAGACCTATGAAATCTCTATTTTTTTCACAGAAATAAACAATACTAAATTCCTATAAGCATACAAAAGATTCTAAATAGCCAAGGCAATACTGAGCAAAAAGAAGAAAGATGGGAGGCATCATACTACTTGATGTCAAAATATGCTACAAATTTATCGTTACCAAAAAAGCATGGTTTTTGTAGAAAAACAAACACACGGGCCAATAAAACATAATGGGGCACCCAGAAATAAATCTATGCTTTTTTAACCAACTGATTTTTGACAAAGGTACCAAGAACATGATTTGGGGAAGGAACATTGTTTTCAATAAATGGTGGTAGAGAAACTAAATATTCCTATGCTGAAGAGTGAAACTATTACAGATCTCCATCTCAACATAAAAATCAACTCAAAATGGATTAAAGAGTTAAGTATAAGACCTGAAATTATCTGCTATCAAAAAACAAAGAGGAAATGCTTCAGAAAATTGGTCTAAGCAAAGATTTTATGGGTAAGACTTCAAAAGCTCAGGCAACAAAACTTAAAATAGATAAATGAGACCACATCAAACTAAAAAGCTCTGAACAGCAAAGAAAACAACAGAGTGAAGAGACAACCTGTAAAATGGGAGAAAATACAAGCAATCTATTCATTGACAAGGGACTAATATCCAGAATATACAAGTAAGCCAAACAACTCAGCAACCAAAAAAAGAGAGAGAAAAAATAGATTTTTTAATTGGCTAAGGATCTAATAAACATTTATCAAAAGAAGGCATATAGGCTGGGCGTGGTGGCTCACGCCTGTAATCCCAGCACTTTGGGAGGCCGAGGTGGGCAGATCAAGAGGTCAGGAGATCGAGACCATACTGGCTAACACGGTGAAACCCTGTCTCTACTAAAAATACAAAAATTAGCCGGGCATGGTGGCGGGCGCCTGTAGTCCCAGCTACTCCGGAGGCTGAGGCAGGAGAATAGTGTGAACCCGGGAGGCGGGGCTTGCAGTGAGCCGAGATCGCACCACTGCACTCCAGCCTAGGGGACAGAGTGAGACACCGTCTCAAAAAAAAAAAAAAAAAAAAAAAAAAAAAAAAGGCATATAAATGACCAAGAAGTAAATTAAAAATGCTCAACATCACTAATCATCAGAGAAATGCAATAAAAACCACAATGAGAAATCATCACACCCCAGTTAAAATGGCTAATATACTGCATGTTTTCACTCATATATGGGAGCTTTCTTTAAAAAAAAAAAAAAGAGCTCATAGAAATAGAGAATAGAATTGTGGTCATTAGAAGTTGGGCAAGTTAGTGGGAGGGGATTAAAAGACGAATTTGGTTAATGAACACAAAGTTACAGCTAGATGGAAGAAAAAAGTTCCAGGGTTTTGTAGCAGTGTAAGGTAAATATTGTTAACAATCATTTAGTGTATATTTTCCAAAAGCTAGAAGAGAGGAATTTGAATGTTAACAACATGAAGAAATGATAAGTATTTGGGTTGATGGATATGCTAACTACCCTGATTTGATCATTACATATTGTATATATGTTTCAAAATATCACTCTGTAACCCACAATTATGTACAATTGTTGCATGTCAGCTAAATATAAAACAATAAATAATTGTCACCAGTTTTTTACATGGTAGTATGAGTGAATTTGCTTTTTCAATTCTAATTTTGAGGAATGCACAGTCTGCTCTCAAATCCCCACCTATCTAGGTTGTATTGTAAGGTACATCTAATTGATCCACCAATAGTAATGGTTCTAACCTCTTCCCTAGTACTTTTTTTTTCTATTTGTATTCAGACATGAGCAGAAATCAATTGAAATAACCATGACTCTTCTACATCTTTTACCTCAAGACAAAATTTAGAATTATAAAAACCACAAAGCCAGAATTATTTCTGTGGAATTTTCTGTGTTATATTTCTTCATTCCTAAGTCTATGAATTTGGTATATATTATCTACATGCATTAGGAGGAAAAAATGCACAAATTAAAAGCACAGTGTATAGGGTGAGAGAGAACAATTATCTGAAAAAATTTACATACACAATAATTGCTTTGGGGAACAACTCTCTGAAATCAATAAAATGGAAATAAAAACAATCCTTTTTTATTGAAAACCTGTTTTTTAAAGAATCAGATGGAAGAGGAATTCAGCTATGGCTGAAAAGCCAAATGCTTGTCTTTATTTTAAGAAAAATAATTTATAAATGATCTTCTTGAGACATTTTTCGTTTCACTAAATTAAAAAAAATGTGATGTAGTTCATTATCTGATACAAATATTGAAGAACAGACACATTTTCTAATACACAGATTTCAAGTTTAAATATCTTTCATTATATCTCTGCTAGAAATAAAGACTTTATATTAAAGTATAACCATTCATAAATGGGAGGGTAGATGGTGTACAGGCTAATCTATTTGTAGTTTTATATCATAGGGTATGGAATGAAGTTAAAATTCATTACTGTGTCACTTAAGTAAACAATTCTGAATCTAACCTACCTACCTTTAGAGCTTTCCACTATTTTCCCTCAGAGACATTCTTTAAATCTGACCTATGTAATGTTCCGCCTTATGCCCCATGATTGGTTTCGATTTTCCATTACACATATCTAAAGTCAAAACACAGTTCAGATGCCACTCCCAATAAATTCTTCCATATTCCCCAATCCTAAATATTCCTGACCACCCCCAAACTCCAGTTCTTTATTCCATTATCTGCAGACCTTTGTGATTCTCTTAATACTTCAAATAAAATTTTAATATATGTGAACTAATTGTGATAGAACCCACTTCCAAAATTGCACTAACATTCTATACCGTTTATCATATTTATAATATCAATACCCTAACACTCACCTAACTAGAGTTGTATTTTTAAAATTCATTTATTCATTAGAAGTAGTCAACGTAATGCAAACTTTCCAATAAAAAGTTATCTTTAAGGCCGGGCGTGGTGGCTCATGCCTGTAATCCCAGCATTTTGGGAGGCCGAGGCAGATCACAAGCTCAGGAGTTCGAGACCAGCCTGGGCAACATGGTGAAACCCTGTCTCTACTAAAATACAAAAAATTAGCTGGGCGTGGTGGCATGCGCCTGTAGTCCCAGCTACTCGGGAGGCTGAGGCAGGAGAATTGTTGAACCTAGGAGGCAGAGCTTGCAGTCAGCCGAGATCGTGCCACTGTACTCCAGCCTGCGTGAGATTCCGTCTCAAAAAAAAAAAAAAGTGATCTATAATAACTTTTGTATTAATGCACATATATTTTGTGCTTATGCTCCCATGTCTTTCTGTTTCTTTTACTCTCCCTAGTAGCTTCTCTGGCTACCACTGTGCATTAGATAAAGTAAGAACCTCCATCAGAGACTCAGACTTAAACTGTGAAAGGAATTAAGGGATATCACCCATCTCAGCAACAAACCATTGTAGTTATTTTAACTGTTTCCAGGTCATCATCCTATATTTTCTCCCATTTGCTTCTTTCAACATGTTGGGATAAATTAGAATCAATTTATTCTTTAATTCACAAAAAGCTCTTAGAGTGGTTTCTTCTCTTCATGTTATTGAGCTACAGACATCATATTTAACTGCTGTCTTTGCTGTTCTTTTCTCTCTTCAATCTGTTTCTATTGATGTAACCACTGAGCTATCTTCTTTGACCTGCTTATTTCTCAAGATTTCTTACACAACTGTGGAAACTCCCTGTTTCTTTTACCTAGTGTATCTTAAGTGCCAGCTACTTAGCTGAATCCTAGAATTTTCTGAAGGTTCATCTCATTTTCATGTAGTTTACCTAATTTTAAACCACACATTCTACCCTGTGTCATTTTGATTTCACTGAAGAAGGCCTATAACTTCCCATGGTTTATCACTTGTGTTTTAAAAATGATACTATTTCAGCCTTCTCTAGAAATGTCTTATGTCCTTTTCAGGATAAAATAACATAACATTTTTTTTTCTCAGGTTAAAATGCTTTTGATTTCTGATAAATTTTGGCTCTGCAAATCTCATCTTGAATTGTAATTCCAATGTGTTCCTATTGTGGGAGGGACTTGTAATCTCCACGTGTCAAGGGAGAGAAGTGATTAGATCATGGCGCTGCTTTCCCCCGAGCTGTTCTCATGATAGTGAGTGAGTTATCACTAGATCTGACGGTTTTATAACTATGTGGTTTTATAACTTCATAAAACAATGAACCTCATACCATAGAACTACTCAGGAAGACTTGATATTGAGCCCATAAAAATGTTAGGGTTTATTTATTAATTGTTTCATCACAGTAATCTCAAGAGGAATAGGAAAAACATGAAAGAAAAAGGGAATAAGCCACTGATACAGTGGTCTTAAGCTTTGATGTGCAATGTGGAATGCTCACTATGATATTTATTCTCTGTCCCAATGAATTGGGAAATGGGGATGGAGTCCATGAATCTACGTGGTTTTAAACCACCTCAAAGGTGAGAGATCATTTAAGGTTAGATTACTGGATTGCCTTGTGGTTACTTTTGTGCTGCCTCATGTAAGCAAAATAATAAAGAGAGCTATGAGCAAATGTGGAAAGTTATTCCAGAGAAGTATTTGAAGCTGTTATAATATAAATTTACTTGGAAAAAATATTGTGTGGAAGAGTTAAGCAATGCATATTTGAAGGAATTAATGTCATCTTGTTAGTGGTGTAGGAAATCTGAGCTACCCCGAGTTACTGATGCCAAATCACTATGGGTCTGCAGCAATTTCGGTTCTTGCCTCCTCAGAAGAAAGAATTTGACTGAGGGGCATAAAGCAGAGAGACCAAGGCAAGTTTCAGAACAGAAGTGGAAGTTTATGTAAAAAGCTGTAGAATAGGAAAGAAAGGAAGATTTACTTGGAAGAGATCCAAGAGGCCACCTGCAGGACAAAGAAAGAGCAGGGGCATTTAACCTTGATCCTTAGGCTTGCCTCTTTACCATAATTCTTCCCTTAAGGTGGGCTTCCCGCATGCGCAGTGCCCTTCTTACCTTTGGGAATTGAACACACACAGTATGTTTAGAAATTTGTATGCATGCCTATCTGAGGCTTTCTTCATTTCTTTTTTCTGGTGGAGTGTCCCTGGAAGGTCATATGTCACCATCTTGTCTCCTAGTGCCCATACCCAGGAAGTTTCTTCTCCCTGGAATCTGCATTCAATCAATAATTTAGTGTTAACAGCTGTGGAGCATCAGGAGATTGTCTCTCTCTGGCTTTGGAGAAGTAGTGTGATAATTGACAAACAATCACCTGATATACCTAGTGGGTGGGGTCAGAGCCCTTTCCTGCCATGCTCATGCCATCTAACTACCTATAATAATCTGTGTCCACTCTACAACTTGATTGGAAACATTACTTTTCTATTAAATAAAGGCTCCCAATATTCTCTTTCTACCTTTCTAGCATTAATTTTTTATTTGGATGTACAAAATCATTTAGTTGTATAAGAAATATATTTGTTCCTTTGGAAGATTAAGTATAATTGGTTTATAATATAAATAGGTTCCACCTATAACTTACCATACTATCCCCACTGTTAACTTTATTCAACTGTAAATACAATGAAAGTATTATTTTTACCTAGTGTATCTTAAGTGCCAGCTACTTAGCTGAATCCTAGAATTTTCTGAAGGTTCATCTCATTTTCATGTAGTTTACCTAATTTTAAACTACACATTCTACCCTGTGTCATTTTGATTTCACCGAAGAAGGCCTGTAACTTCCCATGGTTTATCACTCGTGTTTTAAAAATGATACTATTTCAGCCTTCTCTAGAAATGTCTTATGTCCTTTTCAGGATAAAATAACATAACATTTTTTTTTCTCAGGTTAAAATGCTTTTGATTTCTGATAAATTTTGGCTCTGCAAATCTCATCTTGAATTGTAATTCCAATGTGTTCCTATTGTGGGAGGGACTTGTAATCTTCACGTGTCAAGGGAGAGAAGTGATTAGATCATGGCGCTGCTTTCCCCCGAGCTGTTCTCATGATAGTGAGTGAGTTATCACTAGATCTGACGGTTTTATAACTATGTGGAAATTCCTCCTTTGTCCTTCTCTTTCCTGCTACCTTGTGAAGAAGGTGCCTGCTTCCCCTTCCACTGTGATTGTAAGTTTCCTAAGGCCTCCCCAGCCATGCGGAACTGTGAGTCAATTAAACCTGTTTCCTTTATAAATTACCCAGTCTCAAGGAAGTTCTTTATAGCAGTGTGAAAACAAACTAATACAATCTCCGTGTTATTTCATTCCCAACTCTTCCTTCTTTTTCACTATAAACACTTCAACAATACCATAAGTTTTCAATGTCAAAAAAATGAGATAACCCTACAGTTAGGTGACTAATCTTAATTATTTTTCGCTTAAGTGATTTTCACCTCCACTACCTTTTAGTTATTTTTACAATGTTTCTCACTATAAATCTTATAACCACCCAAGGGTATTCTACTTCAGTATGTCAAATGTAAAACCCTCTTTCTCTGTCGCCTCAGCTATTATCTGTCAAAGTGTCTCACATTTTGTATAACAACATTTCCTGCCCCTTTAGGTTCAAAACTACAGGTTCTAATTTGAACTTCTCTGTCACCAGTTTTTGTCTAATCTCTTATACTCTAATCTACCCTTACAGAAAACCTCTTTAGATTGATATTTAAATTCAGAATCCCTGTTTATACACCCAGAAACTGGAAGAACTGGATAGAAAAGGCCACTCCAGGTCTATAACATGGGAAACTACAAAGTCATGATCTCCAAAATAACTTGAACCATTGACATTCCCCTTTTAAACTTTGCTTACCATTTTGTCCAAATGTCTGAAGAAAAACAAATGCAAAATGTCACCCCTGACTTCAAGATTCCTGTATATTTCTATGACTTCACACTCAATAAGTGCTCCTGATTCCAAGCTGATCAAGAAAATTAAACAGGCATCTCTTCCCTAAATTCTCAAAGGACTCCATAGGCACAAAATGTTATCTTGAAGAAGTTTTCCCTAATTTTCTTCTAAAGCTTGACTTAAATATGGATTGTTCTGGAATATAAAACCTGGACAAACTACATCTCAATCCACATTATCCAAAAAATTAAAAAGGTAGATCTTTGTCAAATGTTTATGAACGTTTGAGATTATTAATTTAACTTCAAGGGTATCCTTATATAAGGACATAATAATCACAGAAAAGTTCTAGGAAGTTATCTTGAACTAATTTGATGCCTGAATTTATTGGTAACTTTAAGAATAAATCACCTAGAAGTTTCCTTGATTTAGCAAATGTAATAATTTTATGTAATAATCTGAAAATGAAAGTATTCTGTAGATTACAAAATGATTTATATAAAATAATGGAGTTTATGCAGGTCATCATGGCTTCCAATGTTACATTATCTGAATACATCATCCAAAGAGTGTTGTTTTCCTGTTTCTAAAGTGAAAAAATAAAATAAGCAGTAAAAAGTGAATAAATACAAATAGTAAAATAGACAACTGAATCAATACACTGACAAAAAAAATGATTATCTTATTTGCTTTATATATATTCTTATTAAAATTATTCCAATTATAAAAATGGGAAGATAAAGTTAAAACCTGTAAAATTGTCTAAATACCACCCAAAAATCTGTAAACAGTTTGTCTGCACAAATAAGTGACAGAGGGACATTTTTTTTTACCATAGATACTTTACTACATGATATGGGATTTTAGCTAAGGTTCATGGATTTAGCCCAAAAAAGAGCATTTGGTCTTCACATTTATCTGCTTTTCTAAGATTATAATTTAGGTTAACTATTCATTAAAAGTATAGCCAAGGAAAAAGATGAAATTAGCAAAGATAGGACTGGCAGAATTATTTTCTTCTTCCACATTTAAAACATAGGCATCAATTATGCAGCACTCTGCCCAGGTTTACTAAATAATAAGCAGCATTCTTTTTTGTCATCATTGTTTTCCTTCTAATTTCTCATTCCCATGCTGTCAAAAGCTATAAAGAATCTATTCTTGCCAATTTTTCCTATGACTATGAATTCCATCTATTCTATGTCCTGGAATTCCTCCTCTAAAGAAAATATTATTAAAATGTTTGTAACATTAAAATATTTTTTTTTCTATTCACAAAGCAACAGCAAGAGAAAGCGGAACAGTGCAGAAGGCAATAAATATTCTGAGTCTTTCCTGAAAATAGCTCTTTGGTGCTTTCAGCCTTCAGTTGGTGCACCTATGTCAAAGATATATTCTAATTAATTACTGAAATTAAAAAGTGAGAATATGAGACAAGAGATCAAGTATTTGGAAAGGTGTTGTATTTATGGACCTGCCTACATGGTGTCCTCTAGGTTTCATTGTATGCATCTGTTAAGTAAGGGGTCCTGTGTACCATAAATCCTTCAAATGACCTTCAAATACCATTGTTGCAAAAACCTGATTAATAACTAGACCAGAAAGCTTCTCCAAAATTTGTGAATGTCTGTCTCTGTAAAATTAACTGATCATCTTTTACTTTCTCAGATTTTGCTTTACAAAATTTTGACTTAACTGATGATCTATGTTGTTTGTTTGTTTGTTTGTTTGTTTGAGACGGAGTCTCGCTCTGTCGCCCAGGCTGGAGTGCAATGGCATGACCTCAGCTCACTGCAACCTCCGCCTCCAGGGTTCACACCATTCTCCCACCTCAGCCTCCCAAGTAGCTGGGACTACAGGCGCCCACCACCACACCCGGCTAATTTTGTTTTTGTATTTTTGGTAGAGATGGGGTTTCACCATGTTAGCCAGGATGGTCTCGATCTCCTGACCTCGTGATCTGCCAACCTCGGCCTCCCAAAGTGCTGGGATTACAGACGTGAGCCACCGCCCGACCAATCTATGTCTTTTCAAAAATTATCATCAGTAAAACAGTACATTTAAACTCCGTACAACATGAGTTTGAACTGCAAGGGTCCACTTAAATGCAAATTTTCTTCTGCCTCTGCCATCCCTGAGTCAGCAAAACCAATCCTTCCTCTTCTTCCTCCTCAGCCTACTCATTATGAAGGCTGAAGGATAAAGACCTTTATGATGATCCACTTCTATTTAATGAATAGTACATATATTTTCTCTTCCTTATTTTTTAATAACATTTTCTTTTCTCTGGCCTACTTTATTGTGAGAATACAGTAGAATTACTATATATCATACAAAATATATACTAATTAACTATGTATGTCATTGATAAGGCTTATGATTAACTGTAAGCTATTAGTAATTTAATCTTTGGGGAGCCAAATGTTATACATGGATTTTTGACTCTGCTGGGGTCAGTGTTCCCAACCCCTACACTGTTCAAAGGTAAAAGATCTTTTAAAAGATTTTGTAAATACAGTTGTTGGAAAAGTTTTCCACTATTTATAATCTCTTTTAAAAAAACACATGTAAAAATGATCTGCAGCTTATTTTTATTTTATTTTATAACTTGTTCATTTTGAAATAGAGACTATCAAACATTTTCAGAAATAACAGAACACGTTTTTAAATACCTTCATTCACCTTCCCCAAATGTTTTAACATCCTGCATATAATTCTTAGCCAATAAATAAAATAATATTGTATCAAGTTAAAGTAATTGATAGTAACAGATATTATTAACTATTAACTAACCAACACATTTCAGCCATACTTTACTAGTTGTTTGCTAATCTACTTTTCTTACTTTTACTAACATTTTCATGTGAGATTTCACATTGCATTTAATTGTTATGTGTTCTTAATATGCTCCCATGGGGAACAATTTTTTGTCTTGTGAGAAAATGTTCAGTTTTTCTTTATCTTTCATGATGACACTTGAGAAGTACTGGTCAGCAATTTTCTCCCCCATCTTAAAACTGGCTCTTAGTCATTGAGAGTAAAAAGATTGAAAAAAATAAGAAACATTATGAAAATCTGTCACGTTAAGACTAAGAATCTTCTTCAGGTAAAATGTGCATTATCTGGTTTTTATGCTGACTATGGGTTACCTGTGAACTCTTCTTTTATTTCCCCATTTACATTATGTGAGTAAAGCAAATTTGACAGATAGAGACTCTTCCCTTAGTTTTTTGTTTTGTTTTTACTTTTAAAAATATCTACTTGTTCTCATGCTCTTTTTCTAAACAAAAGAAAAAGTAATGAAAATTGTAGCAAAAGATGGAGAATTGTATATCCCTAAAGAATTGTATATATCTACATTATTTCATTTTGTTATTGCAAACATAATATTTTGATAGTTTAGTTGTTAATATATATAAACATGAAATTTGATTGTCGGGTTGCTTCATTTAATATTTGTTAACTTTGAAATACAGGGTTTGGGTTTCATGAACACTAAAGACACTTTCCTTTCTAACTCTACTAAGCCTTTGTCTACTTAGAAAGAATTCCTATGATGTTAGAGTTAATCCTCTATCCCAAAGTGGAACGTCATCAATATACTATCCAAATATATAACCAACAAATTTAATGATAACATTGATTATCCTATTCCTTCACTTTAGCATTTTAATATTTTTCTTCTGAACAATAAAAATAGCCAATAAATTGGACACTTTAGAAAATAGAAATGGTGTCAACCAAAAAAAATCAGAATAGGTAAGATAGGTAAGTGTTTTGATAAACAGGAAATTAGAAAGAACTTTACACAGTCTCCATATAACTGAGAATTTATTTTGGGCTCAGAAACCTGTGACTGGCATAGGCACTTTATGAAACAATATTATGTCTGCAACTCATTAAAATAACTTGTGTTTGTGGCCAGGCGCAGTGGCTCACGCCTGTAATCTCAATACTTTGGGAGGTCGAGGCAGATGGATCACAAGGTCAGGAGATTGAGAACATCCTGGCCAACATGGTGAAACCCTGTCTCTACTGAAAATACAAAAATAAGCCAGACGTGGTAGCACACGCCTGTAGTCCCAGCTACTCAAGAGACTGAGGAAGGAGAATCGCTTGAACCCGGAAGACAGAGGTTGCAGTGAGCCGATATCACACCACTGCACTCCAGGCTGGGCAACAGAGCGAGACTCCATCTCCAAATAAATAAATAAATAAATAAATAAATATCTTGTGTTTGAATCTAGAAGCAGCATAGGGCAAATGGTGTTTAGATCTCATAATGCTGTTTAATCTTAGTATGAAAGACAAGTTACAATAAATTATAGGCAAAATAATATTAATATTATAATAGAGATTATTCAGTTCTAAACTGCAAATCATTCCTTTGTGTCTTAATTTTTTTCAAAATATTTCTGTTCAAAGTTTTAAGCAACGATGTTAATTAAAATTCTACTTCAATGACTGTACTTTACCACATTTTCCCAAAACTATCCTTTTGTCTGTAACATATGAAGCAAGTTTTATATAAATCACATTTATTTGTTTATACTTTAAATGCAAGAAGCTGTATCAGTTTAAAGAATGATGGGTTAGTTTTGACTGTTTATATGCCTATGAACACATTGCCACAATAAAGATACAAAATATTGCTATCACCCACAGTTCTCTTTGTCCCCCATGAAGTTTATATTCTTCCCTGTCCCCAAGGTCAAGGAGTCACCAAAATATGTTATTTCATTATAAAGTGTGTTTGCTATGGTCTGCGTGTTTATGTATTTCTAAAATGTATATGTTGAAACCCATTCCCCATTGTGATGTTATTTGGAGGTAGAGCCTATGGGAGGTAATTAGGTCATTGGAGTCAAGTGCTCACAAATGAGATTAGTGCCTTAAAAAAGAGTTCCCAGAGAGCTGCTGTGACGGTTAATATTAAGTGTCAACTTGCTTGGATTGAAGGATGCAAAGAATTCTTTCTGGATGTATCTGGGTGTTTCTGGGTGTTGCTGGAAGAGATTAACTTTTGAGTCAGTGGGCTGTGAGAGGAAGAATCTTTAGGAAAACCTATTCACAATGTGTGAGGCATCATAAAGTTGGCTACCAGCACAGCTAGAAAAACAGGAAAGGTGGAAAGAGGTGTTGACTTGCTGGGTATGCCAGCCTTCACTTTTCTCCCTTTCTCCCATACTGGATACTTCCTGCCCTTGAACATCAGACTCCATGTTCTCCAGCTTTTGAACCCTTGGACTTACACCCATGGTATGCCAGGGGCTCTTGGGCCTTTGGCCACAGACTGAAGGCTGCACTGTGAGCTTCCCTGCATTTGGGGTTTTGGGACTCAGTCTGGCTTGCTTGCTACTGGGCTTGAAGATGGCTTATTATAGGACCTCACTTTGTGAGTCAATTCTCCTAATAAACTCCTCTTCTATGTACATCTATCCTATTAGTTCTGTCCTTCTAGAGGCTCATGACTAATACAGCTGCTGTGCCCTTTCCTCTAGGTAATGACACAGTGAAAAGGCACCATTAAGGAACCAGAAAGCAGGCCTTCACCAGACCTACAGTCTGTTGTCACCTTGATTTTGGACTTCCTAGCCTCCAAAACTATGAGAAATAAATTTATGTTGTTTATAATCTACCTAGTTTATGATATTTTGTTACAGAGCCAAAGCAGGCTAAGATTGCAGTTTCTAGAATTTTATAAAAATGGAGTATTATAGTATATACTCCTTTGTGTCTGGTTTTTCTAACTTAGCATAATAATTTTTAAAATCTTTCATGCTTTTATATGTGTCATTGGTGTATTACTTGTATTACTGAGTACACTTCTATTCACCCGTTGGTTGGATTTGATTCAAATTCCTGTCTACTGTAAATCAAGCTCTGATGAATAACCGGCTCCAAATCTATGTGGGAATATATGATTTCCTCTGTCTTGGTGGAATACTTAGGCATGGAATGTCAAAGTCATAATGTATATTTATATTTGAATCTTTAATGAACTGCTGCATACTTTTCCAGAGTGGTGTCGTTCCATTTTACAGTCTCTCCTCAGCCGTGTAGGAATTACTGTTGTTATTCATTGTTGTTAACACTTGATATTGTCATGTTTTTGTTGTTCTTTTTGACACCTTTGAAGGGCATAAAAATGACATCCTATTGTTTTCTCTTAAATTTTTTTTTTTTTTTTTTTTTTTTTTGAGACAGAGTCTCACTCTGTCGTCCAGGCTGGAGTGCAGTGGCGCAATCTCGGCTCACTGCGAGCTCCGCCTCCCGGGTTCACGCCATTTTCCTGCCTCAGCCTCTCTGAGTAGCCTGGACTACAGGCGCCCGCCACCAAGCCCGGCTAATTTTTTGTATTTTTAGTAGAGACGGGGTTTCACCGTGGTCTCTATCTCCTGACCTTGTGATCCGCCCGCCTTGGCCTCCCAAAGTGCTGGGATTACAAGCGTGAGCCACCACGCCCAGTGTTTTCTCTTAAATTTTAATAATTAATGATTTTTTCACATAGGCTTAGTTATCCATTGGTCTTATTTTATAAAATACTCTTTTGTGAATTTGTTGGGGTAGTAGAGTATTATACATAAGATTTTTAAATGTATTCTGAATAAAATAAGTTATTCAGATGTAAGTGGTGCTACATGTTTGCTAATTCTGTGGTTTGCCTTATTTTCTTAACTACGTATTTTTTAGAGTTTTAATTACAAAAAGTATATTTTTTCAATTTTTATTTTATTGTTTATTTTTTGTTTTCATGAAATTGTCTGATAATGAAAACTATAGAAAAAAATATATTTGTTTTTTAAGCTATCCAGTGAGCAGTATTTTATTATGGCAGCTTCTAGTAAAGTAATTCAATATATTTTAAAGTTATTTGTGTATATCTTTTTTTTTAATTGATCAAAATTATCAGTGCTTCTTTAGTACTGTTTGTTTTGTTTTGTTAATCGTAGAGTTTACTATTAGTGTCAATGAATGTTAGCTGTAAAAGAAATTAGGATTATTCTTTTATGTTTAAATTAAAATTAATATGTTTAATATGAGGGAATAAAAGCAAATGCCTAACATTTAAGAAATAGATACTAATCAATTTAAAATTTAAGAAGGCACATTAATTTCTCTTTACTGGGGAAAGACTCATTTAATGTGCTAGGGGACAATCATAATGAGTCATAAGTTATCTTCAGTAATTAAGGTCATAGGTAACAACAAAGATAATAACCTTGTAATATTTAATAGAAAGTATGCAAGCATTGGTTTTTTATTCTCTATCATGTCATTCATTAACAGTAACCACTTAATCTATTTTTTCTTAGTGGTATATCCTAGATATTTGCATTTTGTATTGCATATTCAACTAAATGATATTATTTATAGTGTAGATTTTGGTTTATGATTGCCCCATTTGAGAACACACATTTTTAGTAAAATATGAAACAAGTTTATTTAAACCACTTGAAGCCTGGGAATTTCTTCAGCTCTGGAATCAGAAAACCAAATGTAACATTCTAGGACTAGTGTTTATTTATAGAGTTATACATTGATATGTTTACTCTGTTCCTATCTTTTTTTTTTTTTTTTTTTTTTTTTTTTTTTTTTCTTGGAGGTCTCCTCGCCACTGTGCGTCCCCCCCCCCCCCCCCCCCCCCCCCCTCCGATCTCCCCCCCCCCCCCGCTTTTTCTTTTTTTTTTTTCCCGTTCTCGATCTCCTGACCTCGTGATCCACCCGCCTCGGCCTCCCAAAGTGCTGGGATTACAAGCGTGAGCCACTGCGCCCGGCCAAATCTTATCTCAAATTGTAATCCCCATGATCCCCACATGTCAAGGGAGGGACTAGGTGAGAAGTGATTCGATCATGGGGGCAGATTCCTCCATCTTGTTCTTATGATAGTGAGTTCTTACAAGATTTGATGGTTATTTAAAGCAGTTTTCCCTGCTCTTGCTTGCTCTCTTTCGTCTGCCACCATGTAAGATGGGCCTCTTTCCCCTTCTGCCATGATTGTAAGTTTCCTGAGGCCTCCTCAGCCACGCGGAACTATAAGATAATTAAACCTTCTTTGTTTAAAATCTTTATAGCAGTGTGAGAATGGACGAATACACCAATTAAACAATATCACACACAATAGTCCAAGTTATATAATATTGTGTTGTTTGTGACAAAACAGTTTTTGGGGATCGATATTTCATGTTCTTTGTAAAATGATTTTATAAGTTGTCATTCTTTTTCTATGCCTGGAAATAGTTAATAGCACTGGGATTATTATATTTTTAAAAAGTTAATAGAATTTCCATGTGAGACAACCTTAATGAAAGTAATATTTGTGGGAGATTTTTCATTGTGTTCTCTATTTAATGTATTATGTATAGTTGGCTTAAATTATTTCTCTTCTAAAGTTAGCTTAGTGTTTTGAATTTTTAAAATTTGTCAAAACATAAAATTCTCTTACTTGAGCTTTACAAATGTATTTACAAAGAGGTGTGTAAAATTCGTTCCTATTTTGTGCAATTTTCTGTTCTTTGTTCTGGATTAATTATCTATTGTATGTCATTATGTTTGATTTTTCAAATAACTAGTTTTTTACAAGTATTTTCTAGTTACGCTCTTTTTTATTCCCTGAATTCACTAGTGGGCACTGGTATAAGTCCCAAAGTCCAAACACCTGAGACCCAGGAGCTCCTATGTCTTTGTGTAGGAGAAGGTGGATTTCCCAGCTCAAGAAGAGTGAGAGAACTTGCCTTTCCTTCACCTTTTTGTTCTATTAGAGGCCCCAAAAGTCTAGATGATGACCACCCATATTGGTGACAACAGATTTCCTTTACTCGTTCTACTGATACACATGCTAATCTCTTCTGGAAACACCCTGAGGGACACACCTAAAAATAGTGGTTTACCAGGTATCTGAGCATCCCTTAATCCACTCAGATTGATGCATAAAATTAACTATTGCAGGTATGCTCAAGAATCAAAAGATTAAACAAAATAAGGTTATAAACATCTAATGAAAGAGTGCCAATAAAAAAGAATGAACTACTCATGCATATGGCAACATGAATGAATCTTAAAATTATTATACTTAATGAAATAGTCAGAAAAATACAGTACTTTCTGTTTCAAAAAATATTAAGTAATATAAGTGGAAGACAATTTATTATGACATCAGTGGTTCCTAGGTCAAGAATTGGAGAGAGGGAGGGATGCACTACAGAGGACATCAGGAATTTTGGGAGGTGTTGAAAATGTTCTGTATCTTGACTGGATAACTAGCTACAACATGTGAAGCTCAACTCTCTACTGCATACCTAATTTAATGTGACTTTTGAAATTATAATGAGCCATTACTATTAGGAAGGATCCTCGTTTCTGTTGAGTAGGTGTTGCACGTGCTTTATATGCCACACATGCAAGAGTCCAAGTAAGCTGTTTTCATTGCCCTGAAATGGAGGCATACTGCTCCTTTCTTCCTATAATTTTGCTAAACAGTTGACACTTTTATGTATACACATTCACTTCAGAAATATTCCTAGCATTCTGGTATAATAGATTGCAACTTAATTTTATCAGATCCTATTGGAATCAGTTCTAGATGATGAGATAATATAAGTGATAATTGTAATTTTCTATTTTTACTACTTCCAAGAGTCAACATGAACATATTAATTTTATAGTTACTGAAAAATAATATATAATGGCTGATCACAGTTAGGAATGTGAACTACTTTTGGATCCTTTCAATGTGAGTGGCGGAGGAGGTTTCTTTTTAGGCACAGATTACTCTTAATGTGTCATTGATGAGACTCTGGTTTCTGAGTCTAAGGTGATGGCATCATAGTAAGGTCTCTGGTTATTTCATGATGTAGTATACATAATGTTCATATTGATTTGGTAGCTCAGTGAGTATGAGTTTTCAAGTGGATTGATTAGTGATCTCAGTTACAGAGAACTTGAGAAAGATGAGTCACTTATAATAAAGCAGGGTTCTAGTGGGAAAATCCCAGGATAGCCATAGTAATATTTGGTGTTAGATGCAGGTGAATGTATCATGTATGTTTCTGCCTTATTCCACCATCTCAGACTCAAATACCTACTGGTACCTACAGGGATCAAGCAGTAAAAATAAATATATGAATGAGCTAGCTGTAACATAATAGAGAGCTGTATGGCCTGTGGTGAACCAGAGAAATGATACTTTTTAAATGACATTCAAATTTATTGTTTCTATCAAGACTGTGTAGATAGAATTTAATCCATGGTATGTCAATTTACAGGCCCCTGTTACACTGCCATAAAAAGGAGTCAAACAATGTAATTCTGTCCCACATGTGCGATTCATTGACTACTCAGTGCCTTCTCCTACATGCCCGTAAGTACTTATAGTAAAGAACTGTCTCTCTTTGAGCTCATTGTGTCCTCATTCTAAGTTAGCATAATTATTTATTATTATTTGTTTTAATCTTCATCAATCAACTTTATATAGTTATTTACTTATTACGAAATAAATGACCTGATAGGAGATCAAAGGAAGAAAAATTGAGAGATTTTATGCCTAGCAGTCATTTCCTCAACTCCTGTCTACTTTATAACCAATTGCAATACATGTAGCTCCGAGCTCTCTGTTCCATTTAAACTGCTCTTTCTAAAAGAATGTATCACTTTTGAATGGAAACATAATGTCTCTATGAATACACGGATCTTCTAGACTTCTCTGATGCAAGTGAAAATAATGATCACTTTCACTTTTGAATTCTCAACTTCTTGTCATTTGGATTTTGGTTCAGCCTCCAACATCTAAGCATTACGTATCCCAGGTTCCCTACTGAGATACTACTGGTTCTTGATATTTAAAATTTGGAGGTTTGATTTCCTCTGAGATCCCAACTACTATTAATATTCACACTCATGACCCTTAGGCACTTGCATCTTAATATGTCAAAAATGTAATGGCTTCACTTTGGCACAACTGTTTACATTTATATCACCTGTCTCTATGCAAAGTGGTAAAACCCCATATAATTTAACTGAAGTCATAAGTAACAGGCTAAACTATGATCTCACCTGCTTGAACTGATTTCACATTTTAATTTCATGTACATTTTTGTCGGTTAGCTATTCATATATATATATTTAGCATCTTATATTGAAAAACTACATCTATAGAACTATATTTAATATCGCTGATTTTAAAAATAGTCAATAATTTTATTATCCCATATGCATTTTAAAATCTCACACTTTTTTTATTACTAGCTTTAATGCAATACTTTCAAAATATTCAGGGCTTTGCATATCCAATATATTTTTAAAAGCTTTGTTTTTTTATTTTATAGATTATATTACATCTTTTAATGAGAATAGTTATAATAATTTAAAACCTACTGATGAACTATATTACCTTTAATTCTCTAAACTTTTAAGCTAAAGTGTAAGAGTTTAATATCTGTTAAATTATTTTTCCTGACTTTGGAATAACTAACTTTCATAGGTATGGAAAAAGCAAAGAAAACTAGGTTAATAAAAATACTACAAGACTGTTTCTGTCTTAAACCACTTGTGATATTCATCGTCCTTTTGTCCTAAGAAATGGAGTAACCCCCAAACTTCACAGTACATGTGTCAATAAAGAAGACATTTCCAAGTAAAATAAAAACTGCTCCTTACCTACGTTTGATCTCACCCTCTCATACACAGCTCTTAGAAGCCAAATGTGGATGTTAAAAATCACCCATCACAGATTTATGCATGAAGATAAATTTGAAATCAGACAGCCTTGCCCACTGCCTATATGTGGATGTCTGACTTTGATATACAATAAACTCCTTACAATATTTCCATAGATTTTCTACTGTAAACCAATTCTATACAGCAGAAAAATAACTTTTGAAGCTCCACTGCTTATGAGGCATTTCTAAAATAGAAAATGAAGATCTAGAAATGTTTCAAAACACTATACTGAAAACAATGATCCCTAGGTATCAGATTTACATAGTTGATGTCAAGGTGTATAGACCTTGGAAGGTATTTTTGCATGAGGTCAGAGATAAGATCAATCAGGGAATGCAGAGTTAAGCAAAAATGTGCTTCTAAGTAAAGAACCATAAAGCTAGTTAAGAAGCCTGAGTAGAAAATTATTCCTACAGTTATTTGAACCATTTTATGACACCAATGCAACTAAACACTACAAGGAGATCTGCTCTTTTGGGTACCTCAAAGTTTTTAATGCTTGGAAATATGATGAAACAACAGCCCACTTCAGATGTGTTCTGGGTGTGATCTGAATTAGCAGAGATGACTGGTGGAAAACATTAGAAAACCAATGGTCATGTTGCTGTGGAAATGTCTTGTGGGTAAACGTGGAAAGAATGAGTAATCACCAGTCCTTGTAAATTATGGACTTATTAGCAAGAACACAAAATAATATGCTAGTATCTGCCAAAAATAAGTGGATACGAAGTCTACGAAATAAAGGGAATAGACTAAGTATGTTTTTCAGAGATATTCATTGCTTTCTTGGTAATAGCAAAATCCTGGAAACCAAAATCTTCATTAATAGAAGAGTGATTAGGTTAATGATGAGTTAATAAAGAGACTATTCTCCATTGCCAGTTTAAAAAAATGTACCCTGGTATGAAACACTCTTTAACATATGTTTTAAGTAAAAAATTAATTTATAAAGCTTTATAAAAATCACATTTACATATATGTGTGTGTGTGTGTATGTTTGTGTATCTATCTCTCTCTCTCTCTCTCTCTCTCTGGCATATGTATTGATATAGTTTGGATATTTGTCCCTGACCAAATCTCATGTTGAATTGTAATCCCCAATCCTGGAGAGGTGGGGTCTGGTGGGAGGTGTTTGGGTAACAGGATGTGTATTAGTTTGTTGTCTTTTCTTTTTTTTTTTTTTGAGATGGAGTCTCGCTTTGTCGCCCAGGCTGGAGTGCAGTGGCGCGATCTCAGCTCACTGCAAGCTCCACCCCCCGGGTTCACGCTATTCTCCTGCCTCAGCCTCCCGAGTAGCTGGGACTACAGGCACCACCACCACACCAGGCTAATTTTTTGTATTTTTAGTGGAGATGGAGTTTCACCGTGGTCTCGATCTCCTGACCTTGTGATCCGCCTGCCTCGGCCTCCCAAGGTGCTGGGATTACAGGCGTGAGCCACCGCTCCTGGCCTAGTTTGTTTTCATACTGCTGACAAAGACATACCCCAGACTGGGCAATTTACCAAACAAAGAGGTTTAATGGACTTACGGTTCCACATTGCTAGGGAGGCCTCACAATCAAGACAGAAGGCAAGGAGGAGAAAGTCACATCTTACATAGATGTCAGGCAAAGAGAAAGCTTGTGCAGGGGAATTCCTCTTTTTAAAAACATCAGCTCTCATGAGGTTTATTCACTACCATGAAAATAGCCCAGGAAAGACCGGCCCCCATGATTCCATTATCTCCCCCTGGGTCCTTTCCACAACACTTGGGAATTATGGGAGCCACAAGATGAGATTTGTGGAGAGAAACAGAGCCAAACTATATCATTCCACCCCAGCCCCTCTTAAATCTCAGGTCTTCACACATCAAAACCAATCTTCCCAACAGTTCCCCAAAGTCTTAACTCATTTCAGCATTAACTCAAAAGTCCGCAATCCAATGTCTCACCTGAGACAAGGCAAGTTTCTTACACCTATGAGACTGTAAAATCAAAAGCAAGTTAGTTACTTCCTAGATACAATGGAGGCATAAGCATTGGGTAAATACAGCCGTTCCAAATGGGAGAAATTGGCCAAAATAAAGGGGCTACAGGCTCCATAAAAATCCAACACCCAGAGGGGCAGTAAAATCTTAAAGCTCCAAAATGATCTACTTTGACTCCATGTCTCCCATCCAGGTTACACTGATGCAAGAGGTGGGTTCCATGGTCTTGAGCAGCTTTGCCCCTGTGGCTTTGCAAAATACAGCCTTCCCCCGCACTGGCTGCTTTCACAAGCTAGAGTTGAGTATCTGCAGCTTTTCCAGGTGCACGGTGCAAGCTGTCAGTGGATCTACCATTCTCATGTCTGAAGGACAGTGGCCCTCTTCTCACAGCTCCACTAGGCAATGCCCAGTGGGGACTCTGTGTGGGGGCTCCAACCTCACATTTCCCTTCTGCACTGCCCTAGCAGAGGTTCCTCATGAGCACCTCACTCCTGCAGCAAACTTCTGCCTGGACATCCAGGCATTTCCATACATGCTCTGAAATCTAGGTGGAGATTCCCAAACCTCAATTCTGCCCACAAAACCACTTTTTCCTCCTAGGCTCTGGGCCTATGGCTCTGGGTAGGGGCTGCTGTGAAGTCCTCTGACATTCCCTGGAGATATTTTCCCCATTGTCTTGGGAATCAAAATTCAGCTTCTCCTTACTTATGCAAATTTCTGCAGCTGGCTTGAATTTCTCCCCAGAAAATGGGACATCTTTTCTATCATATTGTCAGGCTGCAAATTTTCCAAACTTTTATACTCTGCTTCCCTTATAAAATTGAATGCCTTTAACAGCACCCAAGTCACTGTTTGAATGCTTTGCTGCTTAGCAATTTCTTTCACCAAATACCCTACATCATCTCTCTCAAGTTCAAAGTTCCACAGATCTCTAGGGCAGGGGCAAAATGCCATCAGTCTTTTTGCTAAAACATAACAAGAGTCACCTTTGTTCCAGTTTCCAACAAGTTCCTTATTTCTATCTGAGACCACCTCAGCCTGGATTTCATTGTTCATATAATTGTCAGCATTTTGGCCAAAACCATTCAACAATGGTTTCTTAATTGTTCCAAAATTGGAACTCTAGGGAGTTCCAAACTTTCCCACATTTTCCTGTCTTCTTCTGAGCCTTCCAAACTGTTCAAACCTCTGCCTGTTATCCAATTCCAAAGTTGCTTCCACATTTTTGGGTATCTTTTCAGCAGTGCTCCACTCTACTGGTACCAATTTCCTGTAGTAGTTTGTTTTCACACTGCTAATCAAGACATACCTGAGACTGGGTAATTTATACAGGAAAAAAGGTTTACTGGACTTACAATTCCATATGGCTAGGGTGGCCTCAAAATCATGGTGGAAGACAAGGAGTAGAAAGTCACATCTTACATCAATGGCAGCAGGCAAAGAGAGAGCTTGTGCAGCAGAACTCCTCTTTTTAAAACTATCAGATCTCATGAGACTTACTCACTATCATGAAAAAGCCCAGGAAAGACCAACTCCCATGATTTAATTATGTCTCACTGGGTGAAAAGATACCCAAAAATGTGGAAGCAACTTTGGAATTGGATAACAGGCAGAGGTTTGAACAGTTTGGAAGGCTCAGAAGAAGACAGGAAAATGTGGGAAAGTTTGGAACTCCCTAGAGTTCCAATTTTGGAACAATTAAGAAACCATTGTTGAATGGTTTTGGCCAAAATGCTCACTGGGTCCCTCCCACAACACCTGAGAATTATTGGAGCTACAAGATGAAATTTGAGTGGTGACACAGAGCCAAACCACATCAGGGTGGATCTCTAATGGCTCGGTGCTGTCTTTGCAATAGAGTGTTCTTGTGAAATCTGGTCTATTAACAGTGTGTGGCACCCCCCCATTCTCTCTCTCACTTGTCCCTGTTTTCACCATATGACATGCCTGCACCCTCTTCACCTTTTGCCATGATTATAAGCTTCCCAAGGCCTCTCTAGAGGCTGAGCAGACGCCAGCACTATGCTTTCTGTAAAGCCTGTGGAACTGTCAACCAGTTAAAACTTTTTTTCTTTTTAAATTGCCCAATCTTGGATATTTCTTTATAGCAATGCAGGGATGCCCTAATACAGAAAATCTTACCAAGGATTGGGACATTGCAATAATGGTATTTGACAATGTGGAAGCAACTTTGGAATGTGTTGAAATAGTTTTGAGAACTCAGAAGAAGATAGGAAGGTGAGGGAAAGTTTGGAATTTCTTAGAGACTGGTTAAATGGTTGTAACCAAACTGTGATATGGACAGTAAAGTCCCAGTTGATGAGGTCTCAAATGGAAATGAGGAACTTATTGGGTACTGGAGCCAACATCACATGTGTTATGCCTTAGTAAAAAATGTGGCTGTATTGTGTCAATGCCCTAGAGATCTGTGACAGTTTGAACTTGGGAGGGCTGGCCTAGGGTATCTGGTGAAATAAATTTCTTTTATTTTTTTTTTGTATTTTTATTTTTTTGAGATGGAGTCTCACTCTGTCACCCAGGCTGGAGTGCAGTGGTGTGATCTCGGCTCACCGCAAGCTCGGCCTCCCGAGTTCACGTCATTCTCCTGCCTCAGCCTCCCAAGTAACTGGGACTACAGGCGACTGCCACCACACCCGGCTAATTTTTTTGTATTTTTAGTAGGGACAGGGTTTCACTGTGTTAGTGAGGATGGTATCAATCTCCTGATCTCGCGATCCGCCTGGTTCAGCCTCCTGTACTGGGATTACAGGTGTGAGCCACCGCGCCTGGCCAGAAGTTTATAAGCAGCAAAGTGTTAGTGTTCAAGATGTGTCATGGCTGCTTCTAATAACCTAAATCCAGATGCCGGAGCAAAGAAATAACTTAAAATTAAAATTTATACTTAACATATAAAGAGTATAAAAGTTTGGAATATTTGTATCCTAGCCATGTAGCAGAAGAAAAAAAAAATCTTTTTTGCAAGAAGAATTCAAGCAGGCTGTGGAGCAACCACTTGCTAGAGACTATTTGTATAACTAAAAGAGAGCCAAGTGCTAATATACAAGACAACGGGGAAAAGGCCTCAAAAGCATTTCAGAGACCTTCACAGCAGCGCTTCCTATCACAGGCTCAGAAGCCAAGGAGGAAAGAATGGGTTTGTAAGTCAGGTTCAGGGCCATGCTGCCCTGGCAACCTTGCAACACTGCTCCCCCATCCCAGCTGCTGTAGCTCCAACTCCAGCCAGGGTTGAAAGGGGCCCAGGTACAAGGCAAGCTGCCACTATGGAGAATGCAAGCCTTATGCCTTGGTGGCTTCAACGTGGCGTTAAGCCTGCAGATGCACAGAGTGCAAGAGTGGTGGATTCTGGGCAGCCTTTACCTGATTTCAGAGGATATATAAGAAGACCTGGGTGTCCAGGCAGAAGCTAGCTACAGGGACTGAGGCCCCAGAGAGAAGCTCTACTAGGTAGTGATAAGGGGAAATGTGGGGTTGAAGCTCCCACACAGGATCCCTATCAGGGCACTTCCTCGTGGAGCTGTGAGAAGGGGGCCACTGTCATCTGGATCTGAAAAATATAGAGCCACTGGCAGCCAGCATCTTGCATCTGGAAAAGCTGAAGGCACTCAACAACCTGTGAGAGAAGCTACAGGGGCTGTACCCTGTGGAGCAAAGGATAGAACTGCCCAAGGCCTTGGGAGCCCACCCCTAGCACCAGAGTGCCCTGAATATGAACATGGAGTCAAAAGAGATTATTTTGGAGCTTTAAGATTTAATGACTGCCCTTCTGGGTTTTGAACTTGCATGGAACCCATAGCTCCTTTCTTTTGGGTGATTTCTCCATTTTATAATGGGAATGTTTACCCAATACCTGTACCCCCATTGTATCTTGGAAATAAATAACATATTTTTCATGTTACAGGCTCATAGGTAGAAGAGACTTGCCTTGTCTCAGATGAGACTTTGGAATTTGAGTTAATGCTGGAATGAGTAGAGATCTTGAGAGACTGTTGGGAAAGCATGATGGTGTTTTGCAGTTTGACAACGGCATGAGATCTGGGAGATATCATTGGCCAGAATGATAGAGTTTGAATGTTCGTCTTTGCCCAAATCTCATGTTGAATTATAATCTCCATTACTAAAGGTGGGACCTGGTGGGAGGTGTTTGGGTCATGGGAACAGATCCTTCATTGCTTGATGGTGTCTTTGTGGTAGTGAGTTCTCAAAGATCTGGTCATTTAAAAGTGTGTGGCTCCTCCCCCGCCCTTCTCTCTCTCACTTGTTTTTGCTTTTACCAAGTGATGTGCCTGTTCCCCCTTTGCCTTCTGCTGTGATTATAGGCAAACTGAGGCCTCCCTATAAGCTGAACAGATGTCCGCACCATGCTTTCTATACAGGCTGCAGAACCATGAACCCATTAAACCTCTTTTCTTTATAAATTGCCAAGTCTCAGGTATTTATTTATAGCAATGCAAGAATGGACTAATACATGCATATAACATTTTGTAAGGTTGAAAATGAATATTGTATGCACACACACAGACACACAAACACACATATATACACACAGATACTTGCTGTGTGTGCGCATGTACAATTTTTAAAGATAAACCACCCAATTAAAAATGGGCAAAAACTTGAAAGATATTTCTCAAAAGAATCTATACATATTGCGAACAAGTATATAAAAAGATAATAACATAATTATCACAGTAAATGTGTATTAAAGCCACAATAGAGCAAGATTACTTACCCAATGACATGGCAAAAATGCAAAAGTAAGACAATGCTAAGTGTTAGCAAGAATGTGGAGGAAATCTGTACTATATATAGACTATGGGAGTGTAAAATTGTTTAGTAACTTTGCACAATAGTTAGCTATTAATTAGAAAGTTAAAATTATACCTGCTGCCATAATTTGGAAGTTTTTCCCTTCAAACCTCGTGTTGAAATTTTATCCCCAATGTTGGAGATACGACCTAATGAGAAGTCTTAGAAGTGGATCCCTGAAGGACAGATTAATGTCCTCCCTTGAGGGGAGGGTGTCGGATGAGTTCTTGTTCTATTAGTCCCTACAAGAACTGGTTGTTAAAAATAAACTGGCATGTAACCTCTCACTCTTTGTAGCTTCTTTCACCTTGGGATCTCCGCACACACCAGGTTCTTTTCACTTTCTGTATAAGTGAAAGCAGTGTGAGGCCCTCACCAAAAGCACATGCTAGCAACATATGTTTCTTGTACACCTTGTATAACTATGCACCAAATAAATCCATTTTCTTTATAAATTACACAGCTTCGTGTATTTGTATAGCAGGACAAATGAACTAATACACCTACTTTATTATTTATTATAACTTCACTCATATTTACATAAATATATGAAAAACTATGCCATACATACACAAAAATTTGTATAAGAATGTTCAAATAATTCTTACTAAAAATTTAAATATCTGAAATATTCCAGATGTCCATCAAATACCACATAACAATGGTGATATTTCCGTAAAAGGGAATGTTATTCAGCAACAAAACAAAACAAATTTCTGGTACATGCACAAATGTGAGTAGATCTCAAAAAATATGTAATGAAAGGCATTGTACACAAAAATGTATGTATTGTATTTATACAAAGTTTTATTATAGGTGAAACTTTTTTTTTGGAAAAAAGAGAAAACTAGTTTACTGGTCTGGGGGAGGATATTGAAGGGATTGAGTGGAAAAGAAAAATAGTTTTCTGGGGTGTTGGAAATGGTGAATTGTCTAATAGTTGTTATGGATTACAATGGTGTTCATTTGTCAAAATGATCAAGTCATACATTTAAGATAGTATGTTTTATATATGTAAATCATACCTCAGATACATTTGAGTCTATATGTGTGTTTGTGTATATGTTAAAAAGGGGTAATAGGCATGGCAGTTTCCTCTCAAAATATTCAAATGACTACCAAACAGCAAATGGTATACCTACCATTTTCACATTTCATTCTACATTCAAATTAAACAATTACTAAAAAAAAGTTGAATCCTAATTAGTACTATGTATGCTGAATTACTGGAGAGAAGTGTATTCATGTCTCTAACTGCCTTACAAAAATATCAGATGGATAGAGTGATACATGATAAGTTGTATGTTATTGGTAGAATCTAAGTGGTGAGTGTACTGGTGTTCACTGTACAAATATTGCAACTTTTCTGCTTGCTTCAGTAACTTCATAATAATACACTTGGGTAACCAAAGCTTACCATGAGCAGAACTTGGAGGGTTTGTTTCAGTGGTCCTCCCCAGCCCTTTGTCTTCCCTCCCTCCCTCAGAGTAGACCGCCACTTCTTAGACCTATGGTGCCTAAAGACTGTCTTTCAGTGTTTCCTCCCTCTTCAGAAGGAAGCAG
The DNA here is from genome assembly GCF_006542625.1 of Nomascus leucogenys. Classification (NCBI taxonomy): domain Eukaryota; kingdom Metazoa; phylum Chordata; class Mammalia; order Primates; family Hylobatidae; genus Nomascus; species Nomascus leucogenys. The sequence goes on along the minus strand of NC_044386.1, from coordinate 19,669,261 downwards.
GACCCACCACCTTTCCTCCATAGAGTGTCACTCTGAGTTCCCCTTGCTTCCCCAGCCAATAGTTGCTACTGACTTGTACTTAATGAGAAGATGGTGTTCCTGGAGGATTTCTTTTAGTGCTCGCCACCAGAAAAGTAGAAATGAAAAGCATTGTAAATGTAAGCATTTATATTGTGCATCAAGCATCATCAAGGTTAACACGTGGGGAAGAGAGTAGCATATAATATGCTATTTTGAGACCAGGAGGAAATAATTGATGGTGTTTGTTAGGTATATCTTTTGTCTGTTCATTTTTTTCCTTTGTGTAACCTATTAAATATTTCTCTTTTGTCTTCCTTTTTCAGACATATGATGTTTGCACATAGAGAGTCCTTCAGCAAGGAAAGCTGGCTGGGTTTGGAACAGATTCTAGATTGTGAATGTGAGACCAAAACCTACTCTGAAATGCCAACATAGTGAATTTCACTTCATGTTTTTCTCTCTAAACATATAATCTAAAGATATGTTGTTTGTTAGTTTTTGATAATTCAGGTGTCGATAAAAGGGCTGGTCACAGTCTAGAATATAATACATTTAATCTCTATAAAATGCTGTGGTTTTTTTTCTTTGCAAATATATGATACATTTGAAAACAGGAAATTTGAATTATAATTAATCACCAGATTCCATTTATATTCAACTCCTACCATCTAAAAACAACTAAACTTTCCTTCAGGACCAGTAGATCTCTACTTCTCAGAAGTATGGGGTTATCTCATTCTTGGCTGTGATAAAATGGTTTTGTTTAATTGCCTCGAGTTTTATAAATTTCAAGAAAAATATTGTCATTCATGCTGTGCTCTTTCTCTTAAAATAATTCAAAATTGACGGAGTATTTTGGCAATCTATTCATTATATTGGACAATAAAGCACATGGGTTAACATTTTAAAATGTCAAACGCTTTTGCTTAATTGAACTGGTTTTTTCTAAGATGTTAGTATGCAATATCAATAAATGAAAAATACAATTTTGACCTTCCAAATGGTCAAATTAACATTTAAAATAAATCTATACATATTGAAACATGACTTATTTTTCTTTGAAATATTATATTACTTTTCAATTCATGAAGGATTAAATAATGATATTGAAAGGACAAAATGAAAATAAAAGAGATAATTCAATTTGTACCTCGATATTGAAATTGCAATTCCTGGTTTACTCTTCAACATACAATCATATTCCTCGGATGCAAAAAAATAGTTTGACAATATGTCATTAAAAAGTCACTGATTTGTTGATACTACGCAGTCCCATGACTTTTTATTTTGTCAGTGACTAGTACATTAGAAATATGAATTATTTTTCTCCTCACAACAACTCTATGAGTTCTTCCAGAAATTGAGGCACACAAAGTTTAAGAAACTCTTTCAAGATTCACAGCTAGAGAGTGGTAGAATGGAGTCTTACTCTTAAGTATTGTCAATATAGAATTGTCACATATATATACATTTTAAAATAATTTTAAGGCTTTCTGCTCTTTAACAGCGCTACACATACACATACAGCATGTATAGAATTGAATAAGTATATATGTAAGTGTATTGCACACAGATTTTGTGATTCCACAGTTCTTTGGTTGATGCAATTACTCAATACAAGCAATTTTCCCCTTTGCTACCTTTGATCCTCCTAACTCCTAAGGAGAATTAATGTATCTTATGAGTATTTATTTATTTTCTGCAACTACATATGGAATACATGTTAACTACATAACTGCTTACTGTGTCGCCTTCTGAGCCTCTCTCTCCTCTCTCCTCCCCTCCCTGGAAAAATCTCAGATTCAGAAGTGAGAAATTAAAAATACTGAGGTTGTCATTCTGTTTGGGCCAATATATTGGGCCTTCTTTGAAGCCAAAACTACTTCTGGACTTCTCAACCATGTAAAGATATAGATTTATTTTTTTAACACGGTTATAACATAATTTTATATTATTTGTAGCATACACTTGCTAACTGAAGCATTGTTTATTTTCTTTATTAATGTGAGGTAGCTATTACACTGAATCATATTATTATGTTTCTGTCACCATTGTTTATAATAATTCCTGACCAGTGTAGTCTTTAGATACTTAAAATGCTTGAAAAACAGGATTAGATATAATTTATCAATAGGGTTTTAAAAATCTCGCTTTATAAAATATACATTGATAACCCACAGTAATTAATAATCTAAGAAGAGTGCAATCTCAGTGCCCAAACCTCTGAAATTAAGCTCACCGATCTCAATGTAACATACTTTGTAACTTGACATCAATAAACTAATGGCTGAATAGAAATAAGGTATACATGTATATATGTTTCTTTTTTTATTATTTTATTTATTTATTTATTTTTGAGACGGGGTCTTGCTCTGACACCAGGCTGGAGTGCAGTGGCACAATCTTGGCTCACTGCAACCTCCGCCTCATGGGTTCAAGCGATTCCACTACCTCAGCCTCTCAAGTAGCTGGGACTACAGGCACCCGCCACCACTCCCGTCTAATTTTTTGTGTTTTAGTAGACAGGGTTTCGCCATGTTGGCCAGGATGGTCTTGATCTCCCAACCGCGTGATCCCCCTGCCTCAGCCTCCCAAAGTGCTGGGATTACAGGCGTGAGCCACCTGTGCGAACCAAACTAAAATCAACATAGTTTTAGTTTCCAAAATGACAAACTTATTTCTGATCCTGGGGACTTGAATATAGCTTTTGGGGTGGGGACAGTATAGAGGAATGTTAGGATGTTCACTGTTGGATCACAGAGGCCAAATGAATATATCCCCACTGTCCAAACGTTCCCTATAGTCCCAAGAGACAGGCTTCATCCTTTTTCCTTTGAGATGCAGTCTTCATTTGCAGAAAGTGTATTACTTCCCTACCCTTTTTTCAATGCCACATTTGACTCAAGCAGATGTGCACATATTGGATCCAAGCATAGGAGTTTCCAAAGAGCTACAAATAGCTTAGATGCCTCAGTGATATAAACAGCACACAATCACGGCCTTGAGTAATACAGATTTATTGCAATTAAGAAAAGAAAAAAAAAGCAGAAAACAACTTATATATATCAGCCTGATGGTGAGCTTCCTGGTATCGGAAACATTGTATCTTTTTTTTTCTCTGCCTCCTGTGTTGAACTGGTTCTCCTGCCTCAGCCTCCGGAGTTGCTGGGAGTACAGGTGCCCACCATTTTGCCCGGCTAATTTTTGTATTTTTAGTAGAGACAGGGTTTCACCATATTGGCCAAGCTGGTCTCCAACTCCTGACCTTAAGTGATCCGCCCGACTCGGGCTCTCAAAGTGCTGGGATTACAGGCATGAGCCACCGTGTCCAGCCAGAAATATTGAATCTTATTATTCTATAATACTTCAAGTGTTCACTTCTGCCCTTTTTGGGGAAAAATGCATTGACTCTTATGGGACCAGCATTTGCTTTTTTCCTTTGGAATCAAATTATCCTTTACTACATGCAGACATGTTAGGACAGTTAATTAAATTTCTGCACTTCTTAGGCCAAGTGAGGTAGAAAAGGATTTATTTTTAAGTTTTTGTTGTGATGGAATGCACATAATATGAAAAGTATCATCTTTGTTTAGAGCTGAGTTCAATTCCTGGATATCCTTGTTAACTTTCTGTCTCGATGATCTGTCTAATGTTGACAGTGGGGTGTTAAAATCTCCCATTATTATTGTGTGGGAGTTTAAGTCCCTTTGTAGGTCACTCACGACTTGCTTTATGAATCTGGGTGCTCTTGTGTTGGGTGCATATATATTTAGGATAGTTAGCTCTTTTTGTTGAATTGATCCCTTTACCATTATATAATGGCCTTCTTTGTCTCTTTTGATCTTTGTTGGTTTAAAGTCTGTTCTATCAGAGACTAGGATTGCAACCCCTGACTTTTTTTGTTTTCCATTTGCTTGATAGATCTTCCTCCATCCCTTTATTTTGAGTCTGTGTGTCTCTGCACGTGAGATGGGTTTCCTGAATACAGCACACTGATGGCTGCACATGAGATGGGTTTCCTGAATACAGCACACTGATGGGTCCTGACTCCTTACCCAGTTTGCCAGTCTGTGTCTTTTAATTGGAGCATTTAGCCCATTTACATTTAACGTTAATATTGTTATGTGTGAATCTGATCCTGTCATTATGATGTTAGTTAGTTATTTTGCTCATTAGTTGATGCAGTTTCCTCCCAGCCTCGATGGTCTTTACAATTTGGCATGTTTTTGCAGTGGCTGGTACCGGTTGTTCCTTTCCATGTTTAGTGCTTCCTTCAGGAGCTCTTTTAGGGCAGGCCTGGTGGTGACAAAATCACTCAGCATTTGCTTGTCTGTAAAGTATTTTATTTCTCCTTCACTTATGAAGCTTAGTTTGGCTGGATATGAAATTCTGGGTTGAAAATTCTTTTCTTTAAGAATGTTGAATATCGGCCCCCACTCTCTTCTGGCTTGTAGAGTTTCTGCCGAGAGATCAGCTGTTAGTCTGATGGGCTTCCCTTTGTGGGTAACCCGACCTCCCTCTCTGGCTGCCCTTAACATTTTTTCCTTCATTTCAACTTTGGTGAATCTGACAATTATGTGTCTTGGAGTTGCTCTTCTCGAGGAGTATCTTTGTGGCGTTCTCTGTATTTCATGAATCTGAATGTTGGCCTGCCTTGCTAGATTGGGGAAGTTCTCCTGGATAATATCTTGCAGAGTGTTTTCCAACTTGGTTCCATTCTCCCCGTCATTTTCAGGTACACCAATCAGACGTAGGTTTGGTCGTTTCACGTAGTCCCAAATTTCTAGGAGGCTTTGTTCATTTCTTTTTATTCTTTTTTCTCTAGACTTCCCTTCTCGCTTCATTTCATTCATTTCATCTTCCATCAGCGACACCCTTTCTTCCAGTTGATCGCATCTGCTACTGAGGACCTAATAGACATCTACAGAACTCTCCACCCCAAATCAACAGAATATACATTTTTTTCAGCACCACACCACACCTATTCCAAAATTGACCACATAGTTGGAAGGAAAGCTCTCCTCAGCAAATGTAACAGAACAGAAATTATAACAAACTGTCTCTCAGACGACAGCGCAATCAAACTAGAACTCAGGATTAAAAAACTCACTCAAAACTGCTCAACTACATGGAAACTGAACAACCTGCTCCTGAATGACTATTGGGTACATAATGAAATGAAGGCAGAAATAAAGATGTTCTTTGAAACCAACGAGAACAAAGACACAACATACCAGAATCTCTGGGACACATTCAAAGCAGTGTGTACAGGGAAATTTATAGCACTAAATGCCCACAAGAGAAAGCAGGAAAGATCCAAAATTGACACCCTAACATCACAATTAAAAGAACTAGAAAAGCAAGAGCAAACACATTCAAAAGCTAGCAGAAGGCTAGAAATAACTAAAATCAGAGCAGAACTGAAGGAAATAGAGACACAAAAAACCCTTCAAAAAATTAATGAATCCAGGAGCTGGTTTTTTGAGAAGATCAACAAAATTGATAGACCACTAGCAAGACTAATAAAGAAGAAAAGAGAGAAGAATCAAATAGATGCAATTAAAAATGAAAAAGGGGATATCACCACCGATCCCACAGAAATACAATCTACCATCACAGAATACTACAAACACCTCTATGCAAATAAACTAGAAAATCTAGAAGAGATGGATAAATTCCTCGACAAATACACCCTCCCAAGACTAAATCAGGAAGAAGTCGAATCTCTGAATAGACCAATAACAGGTTCTGAAATTGTGGCAATAATCAATCGCTTACCAACCAAAAAGAGTCCAGGACCTGATGGATTCACAGCTGAATTCTACCAGAGGTACAAGGAGGAACTGGTACCATTCCTTCTGCAACTATTCCAATCCACAGAAAAAGAGGGAATCCTCCCTAACACATTTTATGAAGCCAGCATCGTCCTGATACCAAAGCCAGGCAGAGACACAACCAAAAAAGAGAATTTTAGACCAATATCCTTGATGAACATTGATGCAAAAATCCTCAATAAAATACTGGCAAACCGAATCCAGCAGCACATCAAAAAGCTTATACACCATGATCAAGTGGGCTTCATCCCTGGGATGCAAGGCTGGTTCAACATACGCAAATCAATCAATGTAATCCAGCATATAAACAGAACCAAAGACAAAAACCACATGATTATCTCAATAGATGCAGAAAAGGCCTTTGACAAAATTCAACAACCCTTCATGCTAAAAACTCTCAATAAATTAGGTATTGATGGGACGTATCTCAAAATAATAAGAGCTATATACGACAAACCCACAGCCAATATCATACTGAATGGGCAAAAACTGGAAGCATTCCCTCTGAAAACTGGCACAAGACAGGGATGCCCTCTCTCACCGCTCCTATTCAACATAGTGCTGGAAGTTCTGGCCAGAGCAATCAGGCAGGAGAAGGAAATAAAGGGTATTCAATTAGGAAAAGAGGAAGTCAAACTGTCCCTGTTTGCAGATGACATGATTGTATATCTAGAAAATCCCATTGTCTCAGCCCAAAATCTCCTTAAGCTGATTAGCAACTTCAGCAAAGTCTCAGGATACAAAATCAATGTACAAAAATCACAAGCATTCTTGTACACCAATCACAGACACACAGAGAGCCAAATCATGAGTGAACTCCCATTCACAATTGCTTCAAAGAGAATAAAATACCTAGGAATCCAACTTACAAGGGATGTGAAGGACCTCTTCAAGGAGAACTACAAACCACTGCTCAATGAAATAAAAGAGATACAAACAAATGGAAGAACATTCCATGCTCATGGGTTGGAAGAATCAAATCGTGAAAATGGCCATACTGCCCAAAGTAATTTATAGATTCAATGCCATCCCCATCAAGCTACCAATGACTTTCTTCACAGAATTGGAAAAAACTACTTAAAGTTCATATGGAACCAAAAAAGAGCCCGCATCGCCAAGTCAATCCTAAGCCAAAAGAACAAAGCTGGAGGCATCACGCTACCTGACTTCAAACTATACTACAAGGCTACAGTAACCAAAACAGCATGGTACTGGTACCACAACAGAGATATAGATCAATGGAACAGAACAGAGCCCTCAGAAATGATGCCGCATATCTACAACTATCTGATCTTTGACAAACCTGACAAAAACAAGCAATGGGGAAAGGATTCCCTATTTAATAAATGGTGCTGGGAAAACTGGCTAGCCATATGTAGAAAGCTGAAACTGGATCCCTTCCTTACACCTTATACAAAAATTAATTCAAAATGGATTAAAGACTTAAATGTTAGACCTAAAACCATTAAAATCCTACAAGAAAACCTAGGCAATACCATTCAGGACATAGGCGTGGGCAAGGACTTCATGTCTAAAACACCAAAAGCAATGGCAACAAAAGCCAAAATTGACAAATGGGATCTAATTAAACTAAAGAGCTTCTGCACAGCAAAAGAAACTACCATCAGAGTGAACAGGCAACCTACAGAATGGGAGAAAATTTTTGCAACCTACTCATCTGACAAAGGGCTAATATCCAGAATCTACAATGAACTCAAACAAATTTACAAGAAAAAAACAAACAACCCCATCAAAAGGTGGGCAAAGGACATGAACAGACACTTCTCAAAAGAAGACATTTATGCAGCCAAAAAACACATGAAGAAATGCTCATCATCACTGGCCATCAGAGAAATGCAAATCAAAACCACAGTGAGATACCATCTCACACCAGTTAGAATGGCCATCATTAAAAAAACAGGAAACAACAGGTGCTGGAGAGGATGTGGATAAATAGGAACACTTTTACACTGTTGGTGGGACTGTAAACTAGTTCAACCATTGTGGAAGTCAGTGTGGCGATTCCTCAGGGATCTAGAACTAGAAATACCATTTGACCCAGCCATCCCATTACTGGGTATATACCCAAAGGACTATAAATCATGCTGCTATAAAGACACATGCACACGTATGTTTATTGCGGCACTATTCACAATAGCAAAGAGTTGGAACCAACCGAAATGTCCAACAACGATAGACTGGATTAAGAAAATGTGGCACATATACACCATGGAATACTATGCAGCCATAAAAAATGATGAGTTCATGTCCTTTGTAGGGACATGGATGAAACTGGAAAACATCATTCTCAGTAAACTATCGCAAGGACAAAAAACCAAACACCACATGTTCTCACTCATAGGTGGGAATTGAACAATGAGAACTCATGGACACAGGAAGGGGAACATCACATTCCAGGGACTGTCGTGGGGTGGGGGAGAGGGGAGGGACAGCATTAGGAGATATACCTAATGCTAAATGACGAGTTAATGGGTGCAGGAAATCAACATGGCACATGGATACATATGTAACAAACCTGCACATTGTGCACATGTACCCTAAAACCTAAAGTATAATTAAAAAAAAAAAAAAAAAGAAAAGTATCATCTTAACCATTTTAAGTTGCAGTTCAGTAACATTAGTACATTCACATTATTTTGTGTAATCCTTACCACTGTGTGTCTCCAGAACTTTTTTTGTCATCCCAAGCTGGAACTCTGTAGCCAGAGTTCTGTAAACAATAACTCCCCATTTCTGCTTCCTGCAGCCCCCGGTAGCCAATATTCTACTTTCTTTCTCTATGAATTAAACTATTCCAGGTACTACACATAAGTGGAATCCTACAATATTTGAGCTTTTGTGTCTGGTAATTTCACTTAACATAATCTCTTCGTGGTTCATCCATGTTGTAGCCTGTATGTGAATTTCACTCCTTCTTAAGGCTGAATGATTTTCAATTATATGCATATACCACATTGTGTTTATTCATCCATTCAAGGACATTTGGATTCTTTCTGCCTTTTGCCTATTGCGATGAATGTTGCTGTGTACATGGATGTACAATGTTCTATGAACATTATTGTACAAATATCTATACTGTTTTAAAATAAATATTTCTGTTTTAAATTCACTTGGGTATATTCCTAAAATTCATTTTATAGTAAATTATCTTTTTTTTACTTCTATCATCTTCACTCTAAGCCACAAAATGCAATAAATAGATAATGACAACTAATTAATCTTGAGTTATCTTTTGCTTTTCTTTGCTGTTATTGTTATATGTGTGTGTTTTAGAAACGCTAATCTTATAACAGTATTTCTGAAGCATGTGTTACTATTAGGTGCAAAACACTTTCAAAAAAAAAAAAAAGATTGCCATTATGTTTTTTCTCTCTAAAATGTATGGAAAATTCAAATGAACACATTTAATCACTAACGTCTTTTACTTACACAAATATAACATACTTTATGAAGGAATGGACTCTAATTGTGGGTGTAAATTAACATTACAAAAACATTTAAGAACCAGTTAGGCATAAAATTTCAACTTTGCATTTGTCTACATAATGTGTCTATTGTATATAAAACATTGTATTGGCCATTGTGCAGGAAATTATAATGACCCTAAAAATAAATTGTAGCCAAGCTCTTGAGAGGAACAGTTAGAAAAACAAAGTGTGCCTGTCAAGTTATTTTTATCAAAATTATTTTATTTTCTTTGCCCTATCAATGATTAAACATAGTTAAATAACATTTTAAGAAATCTTATGAAGAATACATAAGACATTTATGTCTAGAAATGGTGGATCGAATAACAGAGGCCAACTCTCCTATTGAAGGTAATTATGGATCTTTTAAAATCTGCTCCTAGGTATCAAAGGGATCATAAAATTTCCAAGAATTTCTGGGCCAACTTTTCAGGGAAGAAAGTAAAACACATTCTGAGATATGAAGCCAGCATCTGGAACTACTTTTCCTCAGTATGCATTTGTCTCTCATGAAAGACGTAGCAGAAAGCCTGAGATGAGTTTTGAGAGCCCAGTGGGGTTATGTAGACAAAATCTGGAGACCAGACTTGGCCTGTAAGGCAGCTCTGCTAACCTACCCTCACCAAATTTTATTTTGTCACCCTGAAAGAGTCAGGTGTAATTTTCTGACACTTAACCAAAAACTAGCTTGAATCATTTTAATCTTCAAATTAAAATATCATGATTTTGGTTTGTTAATGGTCTAAGATGTCTGAAACAAGTAATCAAGTTATAGCATAAGGAAAAACATCATCTTAGTATACACTATGTTAAAATATTGTTTAAATGCACTTTTTACACTCAATCAAAAATGACCAGACCTATGCGGAGGAAAGACAATGTTAAACGACATGTAGCGAGATCAACCGACACTAGAAACAGACCCATAGAAGTTTCAAATACTGCAGCTACTAAGGAGATAAAATATGAGGTGAAGATTTTGTTAGATCAATAAAACATATACAAAACAACATAACAATATTTTAAAAGAAGTATTCTTTTATTTTACTAATAAAATAAAAATGCTTATCTTGAAATAAAAATATTTTATAGAAATAAAACATGAGAGAATGGTTGAAAGCAAACCAGCATCAATGGAAATACTAAAGGCAGAAATAATATAAGCAAAGTTAAGTCATAGAGACGGGGATGGCGGGGACCAGAAAGAAATAATGAGCCATGGAGATGCTAACTATGCCAGTAAACTAAAAATTATCACTACTTGATATATTCTTTGGAAATTAAATCAAATATTTACCATTGAAATACAGAATGACAATCACATTAAGTTGAATAGTATGGACTACATATAAATATTTTGAAGGTTCTTGCATTGACCAAAAAAAAGTGAATACACTAACATTAGACTTGACAAACTTGAATGCATTTTAATAAATACAATCATAAAAATAAGATAATTATAAAAAGGTATGCAACTTCCAAGCCAACTGAAGGAATGGAATATAAAAAGACTTATAGGTTATAAAACTCATAACTTATGAATTATAGTCAGCATGAACTATATAAGCATGAGAAATGTTCATTCTATTAATTTGTACATAACCTTATGCATTACATGATTCAAATAAATACAAATTTGGAGCTGTATCTGCTTTTCTACAGCAAGTTAATCACATAATCAGACAATACAAAAAGGGTTTTTTTTTAATCCATTTTAAACTGTTTAAGGAATAACGGAGTTCCTCTCTTAATTAGTTAAGTATCACATAATCAAAATTAGGTGATTATATTCTATACTTTTTAACATATTGTATTAGTCTGTTCTAATGCTCCTAATAAAGTCATACCCAAGACTGGGTAATTTATAATGAAAAGAAGGTTTAATAGACTCACAGTTTCACATGGCTGGGGAGGCCTCACAATCACGGTGGAAGGCGGAAGAGTAAAGGCATATCTTACATGATGGCAGGCGAGAGAACTGTGGAGCACAAAGGGGAAAACGGTTATAAGATCTTGTAAGAACTCATTGACTATCACAAGAACAGCATGAGGGTAACTGCCCCCATAATTAAATTACCTCCCACCGTGTCCCTCCCTTGACATGTGGCGATTATGGGAGCTACAATTTAAGATGAGATTTTGGCGGGGACACAGACGAAGCATATCATTCCACACCTGGCCCCTCCCAAATCTCATATCCTCACATTTGAAAACACAATCATGCCCTTCCAACAGTCCCTCAAATTCATAACTCATTCCAGCATTAACTCAAAAGTCCAAGTCCAAAGTCTTATCTGAGACAAGGCAAGTTTCTTCCGCCTATGTGCCTTCAAAACCAAAAGCAAGTTAGTTACTTCCTAGATACAAGGAGGGTACAGGCATTGGGTAAATACATCCATTCCAAATGTGAGAAATTGGTCAAACCAAAGTGGCTACAGGCCCATGAACATCTGAAATCCAGTAGGGCACTCATTAAAACTTAAAGTTCCAAAATGATCTCCTTCGACTCCATGTCTCACATCCAGGTCACTCTGATGCAAGAGCTGGACTGCCACGACCTTGGGCCGCTTTGCCCCTGTGACTTTGTAGGGTACAACTGCCTCTCTCCTGGCTTCTTTCACAGGCTAGCATTGAGTGTTTGTGTTTTTTCCAGGCACACTGCAGGCTGTCAGTGGATCTACCATTTTTGGGTCTGGTGGACAGTGGCCCTCTTCTTACAACTTCCCTAGGCAGAGGCCCAGTAGGGACTCAGTGTGGGGGTTCCAACCCTACATTTTCCTTCCTCACTGCCCTAGCAGAGGTTCTCCATGAGGGCCTCTCCCCTGCAGCATACCTCTGCCTAGACATCTAAGCATTTTCATACATACTCTGAAATTTAGGCAGAGATTCCTAAACCTCAACTCTTGATTTCTGTGAACCTGCAGGCTCAACACCACATGGAAGCTTCCAAGGCTTGGGGCATGCACCCTCTGGGGCCACAGCATGAGCTGTACCTTGCCCCCTTTTTGTCATGGCTGAAACAGCTTGGACACAGGGCACCATGTCCCTAGGCTGCACACAGCAGAGGGGCCCTGAGCCCAGCCCACAATACCATTTTTTCCTCCTCAGCCTCTGGGCCTGTGATAGGAGGGCCTGCCATGAAGGTCTCTGACATACCCTGGAGATATTTTCCCCATTGTCTTAGTGATTAACATTTGGCTCCTTGTTCCTTATGTAGATTTCTGCAGCTGGCTTGAATTTCACCCCAGAAAATGGGTTTTTCTTTTCTATCGCACCATCTGTCTGGAAATTTTCCAAACTTTTATGCTCTGCTTCCTCTTGAACGCTTTGCCACTTAGAAATTTCTTCTGCCAGATATCCAAATCATCTCTCTCTCTAGTTCAAAGTTCCACACATCTCTAGGGTGGGGCAAAATGCCACTAGGCTCTTTGCTAAAGCATAGTAAGAGTCACCTTTTCTCTAGTTTCCAACAAGTTTCTCATCTCCATCTAAGACCACCTCATCCTGGACTTCATTGTCCATATCACTATCACAATTTTGGAAAAAGCCATTCAACAAGTCTCTAGGGAGTTCCAAACTTTCCCACATTTTCCTATCTTCTGAGCATTCCAAACTGTTCCAACCTCCGCCTGTTACCCAGTTCCAAAGTTGCTTCCACACTTTCAAATATCCTTATAGAAGCACCCTACTCCTGATACCAATGTACTGTATTAGTCTGTTCTCACACTGCTAATAAAGACATGTATGAGACTGGGTAATTTATACAGAAAAATAGGATTAATGGACTCATAGCTTCACCTGGCTGAGGAGGCCTCACAATCATGGTGGAAAGCTGAGGAGAAGCAAAGGCATCTCTTACATGGCAGCAGGTAAGAGAAGTGCCTAGCAAGAGGGGGAAAAGCCCCTTAAAAAATATCAGCTGTCATGAGAACTCACTATCGAAAGAACAGCATGAGGGTGACTACAGTATGATTAAATTACCTCTCACTGGGTCCCTCCCTTGACACATGGGGATTATGGGAACTACAATGCAACATGAAATTTGAGTGGGGACACAGCCAAATCATATCACATATGTATGTATATAGTTTACAAAATAGCTAATATATTAGGCATATGTTCATATAAAATAAAGTTTGTTTACATGTCATAGTATATGTTTACATGTCATATAGTAAATATAATCTGTATAATCAATATATAATATTGATTTTACCTATAAAAATCAATTCATTATATTCTCTACTTTTTGAGAAAATATGGCTCAACAAAACAACTCCAGGACCCACAGAAGTCCAATACAAGTTTCTATTTCTTTTACTTTTCCCAGAAAAAGTAATAGAAAATACTAAGGAATTGATATGATGTTTGAGATAATAAAGCTTGCATTTGCTCTACCTCTACAAAATAAATGGTGGCTAATTTATTAATATCATAAACTCTTTCATCAATTATTATGAAGAGGAGATGAAAATGAAGCACTAGAGTAATAAAGCAATTGCTAAAAAGCATTTTCGGAGTGTACTAAAGAATTTTCTATTTCAGAATACTTTGTCTCAAACTGGGCCAGTGCCATTTTAATCTACATTTTAGTGAACAGCATCTTTGATCTTTAAACTGTGCACATGGTTGTATTATTTTGCTTCATTTTCACTCCAAAATTAAATACTCCATATATCCAAATATACTTAACAAGAAGTTGAAGGAGACAACAGTACTCCATCACCATGTCTCACTGCATGCCTTCTACCTCTGCTCCTTGACTAAATAAATATTCTTATTTTCAATGGTGTGATTTACCAGAACAAACTATGAGTTATAGCAGTCAGTATGAAACCCTTGCAAATTGGAAAATCAGAATCTAGTCTCCACTTCCATCTGTTTATGTATATTGCTCTGGCCAAGGCCAATAGTGACCTGTGTGCAGCTAAGTTCAAGGGTATTTTTGAGTTTCTAAATTGTCTGTGAATAAACAATATTGACAACTCTTTCCATTTCAAAAAATTATCTTTCCTGTTTCTTTGGCAATCTCAATATTATCTTTTCTATCTGGATAGCAAGGATGTTTCTCTCTGGATTAATTCTTTCTCTAACACTTAGGACAGTGTCCAACAAACTATGTTATTAAAAAAGTAGTTTCTGAATGCATGAATGAATATAAGTAACTCTTGTACATCTACATTTGGATAAGTAGTAAATATTCTCAATGTCAGCCCCAAAGTATCCTCTGATTATCCTTTGTAAACCATGACTTCTAGGATCACACCACTTGCCACAGTGCAGTCAGCTTCCTAACAAAGGAATCAAGGAGGCATCTTTTATTTTTGTCTGTTCTATATGTCCCCACACTTTCTTATCATATAAAGGAGTACACAGAAAGTGTAATGCATACTATTTTTTGTAATTTTTATATTATCATATTTCCATAAATGTTTACTTAAGGTGTTTTTAACATTTACATGTTTTTGTGTGTGTTTTAACTACATATGTACTTAACTGTATTATTTAGATAAAACATTTTGGCTTCTGTTTTATGTTAGAAGGAGAAAACCTGTCTGGACAATTCCATAATGAGTAAAAGCTATATCAGAACAGATCTACAGAGAGTAGTGCTTTTAATATGTTCTTTGTTTTATAACTAATTGTCTATATCTCAGATAAATACCTGTTTCATTATTTATACGGACATACCAACTACGTTTTTTTTGAATAGAGAATGCTATATTAACTTAGTGATTCAGTCAACAATAGTTATCATATATTAGATACTCTTGTTAAACACTAGGGACACCACAGTAAACAAAAGAGATACAGTCTTTGCCATTAAAGTCCTTGTATTCTAGACACGTTGAGTGATCAAGATATATAATGGATGCTACTATCCAATTTTCATCAAAAACTTCCCTTGGATAATCTTAGCTGTCATGTTAGCCTTAAAGAATACTTGAAATGATGTTGTGTGATAGTGACAGACAGCTCAGATATGGTTCCAATTCACAGATTTATTGTGTGAAATGGACCTATTATTGCTGCCAAAAGGCTTTATATCGAACAACAGAAGTTGCTTTGTGAAGGACTAAATTATCTCTGCTTGATGTGGTCCCAAATAATTAATATTCCCTCTAACCAAAGATTGTTGATCATGTCCCATGACAAAAATTAGATGTTTTTGGCAAGGAATGCTGCCTGCAATGGGCTTTATATTTTACTTTGTTGATGGCTAACTTCCACATTAAAGGCTAAATACCTAGCCAATATTTTCAAGTGAAAAATTCCCCAATAGGCTTCACGTAGTGAAGCCAAAAATTTTCATAACTTTGCTGGCATTAAAATGCGTTTGCTCCACAAAAACAACCCCATCTACCTAAACTCTGACTGCTGATGATATGTGGCTAGTTCAACTACATTAGGCAGATTCTCTTCTGACCATAGCCCCAAATGTCCAGTTTGAGACCAAGTGCTCAGCCTTATTATTCTTATTTTTTTTTTTTGAGACGAGTCTTACTCTGTTACCCAGGCTGCAGTGCAGTGGAGCTATCTCGGCTCACTGCAAGCTCCGCCTTCCGGGTTCACGCCATTCTCCTGCCTTAGCCTCCCGAGTAGCTGGGACTACAGGCGCCCGCCACCATGCCCAGCTAATTTTTTGTATTTTTAGTAGAGACGGGGTTTCACTGTGTTAGCCAGAATGGTCTCGATCTCTGACCTCATGGTCCACCCGCCTCGGCCTCCCAAAGTGCTGGGATTACAGGCGTGAGCCACCGCGCCCAGCCAGCCCTACTATCTTTACATAGTCATGCAGTTTTAAGATCAGATAATCTTTGAATTAACATTTTTAGTATATTAGCACTAGTATAAAATTTCATAAACCTTTTCACAAAAAAGCCAACACTGTCACAAACCATAACAAAATGTATTATTCCCTTCGCACAAAGTCTGGAAGTTGGTGACATTTTTGGTTTCAATGGCAAGGGACAATCACATCTCTGTCATTTTTTAACCCTTTACTCAAAATGCGTAGGTTATAAACCCTCACTTTAGTGTCTGTGGTAGTAAGGAAGGGCAGGGCATAAAGATGGGCAACTTGGAAGTGCTGCCGTGCAAAGTATTTTTTCAGTAGGTGTAACATTATGATAAAGAAATATTTGTTTCATCCACAGTTCCTGGCTCATAACTCTCTTAGCCTCTATTATTTCCTAAGTGACTAAAACAATAAGCAGATCTTTTGCTAAACTATTTGGCCTTTTGTTTTTCAGTCCTGAAGCAGCTTTGGGACAGCTTCAGAACAATAAAGGTGAAAGATGATCTTTGCTTATAACTTTGGGACGCATTAGGCCCCGGAAGCAATCTCTGAAAACAGAACCTCTCTCTGACCTCCTCCTGCCCCTCTTTTACCTGTTCCTTTTTCTCCTCAAGGCAGGCCATAGAAGCTAAAAATACACTCTAATCTCCTGAATTTGTGTCTTAGAGCTGCTCATAAAGAAATTCTTCTAGTGTGATGGTTAACATTAGTTGTCAACTTGATTGGATTGAAGGATGCCTAGATAGCTGGTAAAGTATTGTGTCTGTTAGGGTGTTGCCAGAGATTAACATTTGAGTCAGCAGACTGAGGGGAAGACCCACTCTTAATGTGGGTGGGCACCGTCCAATTGACTACCAGCATGGCTAGAACAAAGCAGGCAGAAGAAGGTGAGATAAGCTGGTTTGCTGAGTCTTCTGGCTTTCATCTTTCTCCCATGCTGTATGCATTTTTCGTTTGTTTGTTTGTTTGTTTGTCTGTCACCCAGGCTGGAGTGCAGTGGTGCAATCGTGGCTCACTGCAACCTCTGCCTCCCAGGTTGAAGTGATCCTCCTGCTTCAGCCTCCCTAGTAGCTGGGACAATAGACATGCACCACCACAGCGGGCTAATTTTTGTATTTTAGTAGTAATGGGGTTTCACCATGTTGGCCAGGTTGGTCTCAAACTCCTGATCTCAGGTGATCTGCTGGCCTCAGCCTCCCAAAGCGCTGGGACTACAGGCATGAGCCACCACAACAGGCCCTGTGCTGTATGCTTCTGTCCATTCTTCCTGCCCTTGGATATCAGACGGTTATTTGACCTTGGACTCTTGGACTCACACCAGCAGTTTTCTGCAGGCTCTCAGGCCTGCAGCCAACACTGAAGGCTGCACTGTCAGCCTCCCTACCTCTAAGGTTTTGGGACTTGTGCTGGCTTCTTAGCTTCTTAGCTTGCAGACAGCCTACCATAGGACTTCACCTTGTGATTGTGTGAGTAAATTATCCTTTATAAACTCCCTTTCATATATAGGATGTATATAGGCTATATAGCCTATATATAGGATATATAGATACATATCTCACTAATAGGATACATACATATATCCTTTAGTTCTGTCCCTCTGGAGAACGCTAATACACTGAACTACTTTGTCCCATTTTGGGTCATAAGATCCCCATTTCAGGAGGAGTCCTGCCCCAAGTCCTATAGAAAAGATGCTGCACAGAGGGGCCAAGAAGAATCTGAGCAGACAGGCCTTACTGGGCTTTCCACTCAGTATTAGATCACACTCATTTCATCCAATCACATTTTGACATGGTGGTCTATAATTTAGTCATACCTCTCCATGGAAGTCTTCCTAAAAGGCCCAAGAGAATGGTGGATGGAGAGCTTCCAGACAGCTGAACTTGTGAAGGCTTACAGAACGATGAACAAGAGCTCACATATGTGCCAGGAGGGTGGCACGCCCCTAATCCATGGGACAGAAGCTCCTGTGCTCAGGACCCTTCCAGACCTCTCCCTATATATTTATCCATGTGGCTGTTTATTTGTATCCTTTAAAATGTTATTGATAATAAAAGGTTAAATGTAAACAGATGTTTCTCTGGGTTTTCTGAGACACTCTAACAAATTAATAGAGCCTAAAGAGAAGGCCATGGGAACTCCAACTTGAAGCAATAGGTCAGAAGTTCCAAGGGTCTGGACTTGTGACTGGTGAAGGAACTGGGGTAAGTCTTGTGGGACTGAGCTCTCAAGCTGTGGAGATCTGACATAATCTTCAGGTAGGCAACATCAGAACTGAACTGGATCAGGAGCTGCCAGCTGATAGCTGCTGTAAAATTGCTTGCTTGCTTGTGAATAGAGAGAAATCTCCACACATTTAGTCACAGAAGCTTCTTGTGTTGATAATTGTGGCATGAGAACAGAAGAAAAACAATATATTTTGTCTACACAGTAGGTGATAAAGGTCTAATATGGTTTGGATTTGTGTCCCAGCCCAAATTTCATGTTGAATTGTAATTCCCAGTGTTGAAGGTTGGGCCTGGTGGGAGGTGATTGGATCATGGAGTCGATTTCTCATGAATAGTTTAGCCCCATTCCCCCTTGGTGCTGTTGTCATAATAGTGGGTGAGTTCTTATGAGATCTGGTTGTTTAAAACTGTATGGCACCTCCCCCAGCCCTTGCTGCTCCAGCCCTGTGAAGTGCCAGCTCTGCCTTTGCCTTCTGCCATGATTGTAAGTTTCCTGAGGCCTTCCCAGAAGCTAAGCAGACGCCAGCATCATGCTTCCTGGACAGACTGCAGAGCCAATTAAACCTCTTTTATTTATAAGTAACCCAGTCTCATGTATTTCTTTATAGCAATGGGAGAATGGACTGATACTAGATCCTTCAGCTGATTTCTTCTCATGACTAGCACTGAATTATAAGAACATCCTTAGACTAAGCACCGATGAAACGGAGTCGGATTATTACTACTCTGACAAAGTATGATTCATCACCTGGGACCCTGGTGGGGTTTTACCTTCTCTCAGATCGAGGGCTCTCCAGTATTTCCCGAATGCAATGGAATTGCATTGCCTGGCACTAAAGCGGGGCGAGCGAGGACACTAGACATTCAACAGTAATTTCCACAAGCATAAGATACAAGGCCCACTACAACTTTGTGCATTTCTCTTCCAGATTTAGGAAAAGTAAAGGTGATCATATTAAAAACAAACAAACAGACAAAAAAAAAAAAAACTAAACTAAACTCCAGGACTGCTTAGATAGCCTGGAACTGCATAAAACTTTTGTACTATAAAGTAGTTTGGAATTAACATAATTGTTAAAGATAAAAGAAAGATAGCTGGGGACTTTTTTAAATTCTTAATATTAGTGAATGAGACCATTTTTCAGTTCTGTGATTTTTTTTTATAGACTGTACAGTTTTAAAGGAGTAAACAACTGTCTTCTGTCAACAATCTGCATTTGTACCTCAGAAAGGATACAATAACTTATGGCGAGTTATTCCTTGTAAAGTTACAGTTGTATGTTTAGTTTTATCTACTTACGGTTTTTGTGCTTTATTTTCTCTACCTGTCCAACAGTGGTCAATTTGCAATATTACTGAGCTTTATTTTTTTCTATTTTTTGTTACATAAACTATAAATTTCCATAATCTCAAAAAATGTACAAAGGTAAGAATGCTTACAATCTCTATGACGTGCGTATTGATGAGACTGATACCACCCTCAAATATTTTCCCCTAATAGATAATAAACACGAGTCTACTTTGAAGCAATGCTAAGTAAGAAATCAGTTATTCTTTGAAGTCTTGATATAATTGCTTGTTTCAAAATAAGTATGCATTCTTTTTATTTGAATCTGTATCACTTCCCTGTGACTTAGCCTACTTCATCTAATATTTTAAGGCACACAATTACATGGGGAGATTGTTAGAAATGCAGTATCTTAGCCTGTACTACCAGACATTATAATTCAGTAGAACAAGACTGGGGCTGTGGAATTTTGCCTCTTTCGTGTACTCTAGATTATTCTGATGCATGCCCTCTATGAATCTTTGAATCCTTCTAGGGAAAACAATTGAAGTACATTTGGTGTTTTTGTAACATTTATTTTAAGTTCAGGGGTACATATGCAAACTCTTTAGTTTGTTACATAGGTAAATGTGTGTCATGGGGGTTTGTTGTACACATTATTTCATCACCCAGGTATTAAGCTTGGGTTAGATTTTTCTTTATTTTCTCCTTCCTCCCATCTTTCACCCTCTTTTAGACCCCAGTGTGTGTTGTCCCCTCTATGTGTCCTCGTGTTCTCATCATTTAGCTCCCACTTATAAGTGAGAACATGCAGTACTTGGTTTTCTGTTCTTGTTTCAAGATAATGACCTGCATTATTTCAAGATAATGGCCTGCAGCTCAATCCCTGTCCCTGCAAAGAACATGGTTCCCTTCTTTTTTATGGCTGCATAGTATTCCATGGTGTATATGTGCCACATTTTCTTTATATAGTCTATCACTGATCGGCATTTGGTTTGGTTCCATGTCTTTGTTATTGTGAATAGTGCTACAATGAACATATGCGCACATGTGTCTTTATAATATTAATAGAATAAATAACTTATATCCCCTTGTGTATATACCTAGTAATGGGATTGCTGAGTCAAATGGTATTTCTGTCTTTAGGTCTTTGAGGAACCACCTCACTGTTTTCCACAATGACTGAACTAATTTATAGTCCCATCAACAGTGTATGGCCAGATGTGGTGGCTCATGCCTGTAATCCCAGCACTTTGGGAGGCTAAGGCAGGCAGATCACATGAGATCAGGAGTTTGAGACCAGCCTGGCCAACATGGTGAAACCCCATTTTTACTAAAAATACACACACACACACACACACACACAAATTAGCCGGGCCTGGTGGCATGGGCCTGTAGTCCCAGCTGCTTGGGAGGCTGAGACAGGATAATTGCTTGATCCCGAGAGACGGAACTTGCAGGGAGCAGAGATTGTGCCACTGCACTCCACCTTGGGTAACAGAGTGAGGTTTCATCTCGGAAAACAAAACATAACAAAAAGAAACAACAACAACAAAAACAAAAACAAGACGGTGTATAAGCGTTCATTTTTCTCCACAACCTTGCCAGCATCTCTTATTTTTTGATATTTTAATAATAGTCATTTCAACTGGTGTGAGATGGTGTCTCATTGTGGTTTTGATTTGCATTTCTCTAATGATCAGTGATACTAAGCTTTTTTTTCCAAACGCTTGTTGGCTGCTTGTATGTACAAACCACTGCTCAAAGAAATCAGAGATGACACAAACAAGTGAAAAAACATTCCATGCTCATGGATAGAAAAAGTCAATATAATTAAAACGATTATACTGCTCAAAGCAATTTATAGATTCAATGCTATTCCCATTAAACTACCACTGATATTCTTCACAGAACTAGAAAAAACGATTTTAAAATTCATATGGAACAAAAAAAGAGTCCAAACTGCCAACGCAATCCTAAGCGAAAAGAACAAAGTTGGAGGCATCACGCTATCCAACTTCAAACTATACTACAGGGTTACAGTAACTAAAATAGCATGGTACTGGTACAAGAATAGATGCATAGACCAATGAAACAGAATAGAGAATGCAGTAATAAGACGACACACCTGCAATTATCTGATCTTCGACAAACCTAACAACAAAAAAAAAAGAAATGCAAATTCTTCACTACCAATCAAATCTACTAGAAATAAAAATAAAACAAACAAACCAGCAAACAAAACTCTCTGTGGTTGGGGCCTCAAGCTTCAGAAGTGGTGACTTCTTTGTGAACTACTTTAGGGAATTATATTGCACACAATAAAAAAAAAATCTGGATCCTGAATCAACACTAGTAGGAAAACTGTGAACCAGGAACAACTGCATTAAATGGTAATTTTAGAAACAAATTTCTTTTTGTGTTTATTCACAGATAGTTTTAATTGATACCTGGAGTGTCGATCAGAGTTCCTCATAAAAACAGAACCAATAGGAGGGGTGTTTGTGTATGTGTGATTTATTTTAAGGAATTGTCTCAGATAATCATGGGAACTGGCAAGTTCAAAATCTGTACAGCAGGCAGGCAGGCTGGAAACTTGGGAAAGAATTTACAATGCAGTCTTGAGGCTAATTTCTTCCTTTCTAGGAAACCTCAACTGTTGCTTTTAAGACCTTCAAATGATTGGATGAGGCCCAACACATTAATGAGAGTAATCTCCTCTACTTAAAGTTAACTAATTGTAGCTGTTAACCACATCTATGTAATACCATTTCAACAACACATAACTTTGTTGTTGTTGTTTATTTGTTTGTTTGAGACAAAGTCTTGCTCTCGTCGCCCAGGCTGGAGCGCAAAGGCATGATCTCAGTTCACTGCAACGGCATGATCTCGGCTCACTGCAAGTGCCACCTCCCTGGTTCAAGTGATTCTCCTGCCTCAGCCTCCCAGGTAGCTGGGACTACAGGTGCCTGCCACCATGCCTGAATAATTTTTGTATTATTAGTAGATACGGGGTTTCACCAAGTTGGCCAGTCTGGTCTCGAACTCCTGACCTCAGGTGATCCACACCGCCTCGGCCTCCCAAAGTGCTGGGATTATACGTGTGAGTGACCGCACCCGGCTGTAAATTTGTTTTTTATTAAATAACTGGATACTATATGGCCTAGCCAAGTTGGCATGCAAAACAATCATTACAACCAGCTAGCATTATCTTAACTAATAGAATCATTTTACTGTCTTCCTTAACAAATTCCATTTTCCCACATGATAGCCAGAGTGATATGTGGCGTACACTTTCTTCCCTCAGCTTAAAAATCCTCAGTGGCTTTTCTGCACTATTTAATTATTAAAACTCCATTATTCAAACTGAATCTCAAGGTCCAGCAATATTTGGCCCTTGTCTACTTCTCCAACATCACCCCAAAGTATTCTTCTCTCTTTCCTTGCTAGCTTCCATATATATACATGCGTACAAATATAACAGTTTCCAGAATGTGACAAAGTGTTTTCTGTAACAAGATCTTCTTTTATATGGCTCACTTTACTAATAATGTTTCCCTTCTTAACTCTTTACCTAATTCCCATTCAACTCCTATTTCATCTTAAGCATTATTGGCTGAGTGTTCCTCTAACTCTCCATTTAATTAGGCACTTCATTTTATTTTTATTAAGAATACTTTAATTGTGTAGTTATATATATGTTTATGTGTTTAATGTTTAATTTTACAATTACTCAGAAGGCTGAATGAGAGCAGGAAACATGTCCTTATATGGCCTATATTCATTATCATTTTATACTATTATTAACAGGGAGACATCACTTATTTTTCTGAGAGAACTGAGAAATAGCTTATCTAGCATTACATTATACAATCAGCTGAGGGGTTTGCTGAGGGGAAAAGGAATACAGAATGGAAGAAGGAACACAGTAGTGGAAGAATGTATTTAGAAATATCAGCTACACCAAGTAACCAGTTACAACTGTTTGTGTACATACATAAAGGAAACATTGCTTTACTTCCGCTATTATTCCCTTATCATGTAACACAATGTATATTGATTTAAATCACAGTATTTAGGTATTCCTAGTGCATTTTCAGTTGTATGCAGGCTGGTTGTCTCATGTTAAGTGGAAGTATGACCTTGTTATTATCCTTTTTTAGAGATTAAATGTGGTTTAAGGAGATGCATATGGATGCCAGAAGGACAAGGGGTGGACTTGTCATGGTTAATTTTATGTGCCAGTGCATCTGGACCACAATGCTCAAATATTTGGACAAACATTCTGTAGGCTTCTGTAAGGGCATTTTTAAGTGAGATTAACATTTAAATCAGTAGATTTAAGTGAAGCAGATTGCGCTCCATAATGTGGGCGAGCCTCATGCAATCAGCTGAAAGCCTGAATAGAACAAAAAGACTGAGGTCCCATGAGCAAGAAGGAATTCTGCAAGCAGATGGACTTCAGACTTCTACTGCAACATCAGTTCTACTGGGGTGGCCTGACAGTGCCTGCCCACCTTGCAGATTTTGGACTTGCCAGCCTCTATAATCACGTAAACCAATTACTTAAAATAAATCAATGTCTATGTATATGCACGTCCTATTCGTTCTGTTACTCCTGGAGAACCCTGGCTATTTAATGCAGAGTTTGTAAAACACCTGAGCTTATATATTTGCTCAGATGTGTAAATGAATGCTGTTTATTGGGAAGAAGGCTCAATGGCCTCTTCAGATACTCAAAGTAGTCTGATCTGAATTATGTCTAAGAATCTTGTCTACATTGTCTCTCTATTTAGCAACGTATTAATTACGTCAATAAACCTGGAAGGCAAATTGTTACGTGCTGAATTGATCTAGAAAGTATGATCCCCAGTGTATCACTTATTTAACTGAAGCAGCGGCAATGCCTTGGTAGTACTTTTCCAAGACAAATGTATAGCATTTCTTCAGTGTGATTTCAAAAGAGCATGAGACCTGTACATCCTTCAGCCTCAGTCCACTCTTTAGTCTCAATTTCCTGACAGGAAATGCTTACGGAAGAACTATTTACCTACTCATACAGTTCAATTTACTTCTCAAGTATGAAAAATAAATTTTCATGCATAGGGTGTGTGAAAGCTAGGACTATGAAAAACAGTCTCTAAATCTTTTTAATTAGTGTGTGGGTGAACAGAATACACCTTACAGACAAATTACAGTACTTATCCATGAAAGTTAAGCATGCTGGTGAATCACCAATTTCTTTTAATTCCAAAAATTTAAAATACAAACTCCATATGCCTTTCATTACAGGTATGAAGAAAGAGAGAAATAAGAGAAACAAATTTTACTGCTGTATAACAATTTTACATATCTAGTATCTAAAATACCTACAAAAATGTAACCGCAGAATCCAGAAAGTCTTAACCTCTATCAAGCTGAGAGCCTGAAACTGGTTCTCCTATCAAGTTCACACAACTCTTTCAGAATATTTCCCACGACACTGTCTCAAGCGTGCTGCAGACTAAACCTCCTCGGTTAGGTTCTTTCAGCCCGACATCATCATGCTCCCTCTTATATTGAACCACTTCATCCCCATCATATGCTGACAAAAATGGTAATCTGTGATCTAGTAAAGACAAGTGTGTGTGATTTCATCATTCCTTTGAGACACTTTAGAGTTGTCAGACAGAAATGCTATTACCATAGCTCACAATGAGATTTCCCTAAGTTTTGCCCTCAAATTTTATTTCCTTACAGTATTCCTAAATTACAAATGTGTTCTTGTTCTCTTCATACTGGAAATAGTGCATAAATGCAGGCAATAATGGGCTCTACTTGTCTATATAAAGTGTAAGTTATAGAATTTTCAGGATATTTCACTGCATGTGTTAAAAATAAACCATTTGTAAGAAATTTGTCTTTCGTTTTTATATACATAATTCAAATAAAAGCACAACTTTACAAGTATCTTCATTTCCCATGTTCATTTTGACAAGGTTATTATTCACCTCCCCTAGTAATTTATTTTCCTTTATCGTTCTGTCCCAAAGAATCCAGAAAAAAAAAAGCGACTATAGTATTACATTTCTCAGTGTTTCCTTGAATACAGTGTTTCAAATTATCAATCAAACTAAGGTTAATATTTCTTCCACAGTCAAAATTTGTATTGAATTAAAAGAATGGAAGAGAAAGAAGCCAACTATGGAATTACAAAATAAAGCTGATAATTTATTGAACAGTTTTAGGTTTTTGCATCCATAAATAGACTTTCCTCTTTCCCAATGTGAAGACCATTTAAAACAAAGTATTCTGTGAATAAATGTATTAGTCGTGGTTCAATTCAAAGCGTCTATTAAGCATTTCTTCAATGAGTCATTTTTAGTTATATATTTATTTAAGTTGCCTGTAGCTCCAATACATTTGTTCTCTTACTGTTCATGAAATATACGGCAATGAGGTTGAAAGTATGTCTTTCTTTTACCTTATTTTTATTTCTAACCATTTCTCAAAGATTCAAAATATGAATCATATCTATTGGAACCAATTTTACAATTCTTCTTTAGAGGCAATATCCATGACTCTCAATTTATTTGAATGACAAAGTGATTATTATGTAAATGATAATTATAGAAAACATTCAAAAGGGAAGGCTTTTAAAATAATTTATATTTAAGTTTCTCTAATGTAAAATTAATAAGAATAAATTTTTATAGGACCTATTGGTTGCATAGAAAAAATTATAAATTAATAAATGTAGTATCTAAAACTAATTAAAGGAAATGAATATGAATTGTTAGCTTTCAATCAAAGCAAGTGAACACCAGACAATATAGAAAAAAGTTTAATTACTTCCTGATTCAACAGTTAGATTTCCTCTAAAATGGTAGTAATATTTTTGATAAAATCTATAATACACTTATGATACATTTCTATTTTGTAGTAAATTTTTACATTTGTCAAATTTTAATCTGACTACTTCATAAATAAAAAATTAATCAGATACTTATATATCTGTTTTCAGAACATATTCTATATAAATATAATCTCGTCAATTTTGAATATTAAGTTCAGGGATGAAAGTTTTTAAAAGGCTTTCTGTTTCTTACTCACTTTATCCTTTTTGGGGGAAAGTGTTAAGTTGGATAAAATGTCTGTTTTCTCATATAGAGTAATTTTCTTAAACCTATACATAGTCTTTTAACACAGTTTTTTTTACTTGTTTTGTTATTGTTATTGAATAAGACATATTCTTGAGCTTGATGATATATTACAATTCTATACACCAAGGAAATTACTATGTTTCTCAAGACAGATAGCATTGCCCTGACCCAAGATACTTTCATGCTCTTTTTCAGTTACTGACCTCCAGATCTATCACCATAGATTCATTTGCTTGTCTTTGAATTTCATATAAATTGTATCATGCAGTATGTACTTTTCTGTATCTCATTTCTTTAACTCAATATATTTTAAAATGTTGTCTGTAGTTTGCCTATTTTTTTTTTCTGAGTAGTATTCCTTCCTATTAATACATAGCACAATTTGTTTACCTATTTACTTGTTGAACATTTGATGCAATTCAGGTCTGTTATGAATAAAGTTGTTGTAATCATGCCTGCCTGTGCATGTCTTCTGGTGGACACAGGCATTCATCTCTTAATGCTCCAATGAGAAGCATCTGGGCCATAATCATCTAATGCTCAGTTTTATAAGGCACTAAAATAGGGTTTTCCAAAATAAATGTACAAAGTTTTATTGTCACCAGAAAGGTATGAGTGTTTCTGTTGGTCTACATCTTTCATATCACCCAGATTGCCTGCAAAAATAAATTTAGGCATTTTGATAGGAGGGGAATACAGTAGAATAGTATTTTGGTTGTAATTTTACTATCTCTGATCACAGATAATGTCAAGTATATTTCACTGATAGAATATTTGTAAATTCTTTTTTAACAAATGCCTCCTAAAATATTTATTGGACTATTTTTTTCTTATTGATTTGTATGAATGATTTACCTATTATGGATACAATGTTGATTTCATATATGGCTATTGGGAAACCTACCAGTCTGTGACTTGTCTTACATACTCACTTCATTAATGTTGTCTTTTACTTAATTCTTAAATTTTGTGTAGTTCAACATATCCTTTTTAAAATCTAGTGATTTTAACAGATTTATTTAGACAAAATTTACATAAAATAAAATTACATTACTTAAAATTTACATCTTAAGTCTTGGTCAGTTAATAAAATAATGTAATCAAAATCACACTTAAGGTATATCAATTGTATCACCCCATCGAGTTTCCTCATTCTCCATTGCAGTCAGTACAGTCCAAATATCTACAGTCCAGGCAAACACTAATCTGCTTTCTATCACTGTAGGTTTATTTTGTTTGGAAATTTATATTCATAGAGTCAAGAGGTATGTCATCTTTTGTATTTTTTTCAATTAACATGACATTTTTGAGGTGCATCCATGTTTCTGTGTGTATTAATAGTTTTCCCTTGCTGTGGCTGAATAGTAATCCATTATACAGATATACTACATTTTAATTGCCCATTCACCTGTTAATGTTTGGATTGTTTCTAGTTTTAGTCTATATGAATAATGCTATTAAAATACATTAATCAAAAGTTATTTTGTGGTCAGATGCCTTCATTTATAATGAAGAGATGTCAAAAATTGTGATTGTTTGTAACCATATTGTAAGTGTATATTAGCTTTATAAGAAACTGCCAAACTCATTTGCAGTGTGGTTATCCCATTTTTGTATTCTCAGTAACAATGCCTGAGTCATTACTATTTTCAGCTGTTTTAATTTTTATCATTCCTATACTGTGAAGTTGTAGTTCATTGAAGTTCTAACTTCTATTTCTTGAAGACCAGTGATATCGAGCAGTGTTTTACAAGCTTTTGAATATTAACATATTGTCTCTGTGAAGACAGTTTTATTAAGCATCTGACATTTTTAATTTTTTTTCTTTTTTAATCAAATTAAAAGCATTGTTACATTACTTTTTTATTTTTAATATTTTTGGATTGGTTATTTCCAACTGGTAACCAGCCTTTCATTTCTGGGATAAAATTCAATTAGCTATGACGCATAATTCTTTTTACATACTGCTAGACTTGATGTGTCTATATAATGGTAACAATTGTTTTTTCCTTTCCAACATTTATTATAGAATTGAGGTACATGACAGCGTTGATACATGGGTAAACTGCATGTTAACAGGGGTTTGATGTACAGATTATTTCATCACACAGTTAACAAGTGTAGTACACACTAGATCGTTTTTCAAACTTCACTCTTCTCCCACCCTCCAACCTCAAGTAGGCCTTTTTTGTGTTTATGTTTCCCTTCTTCATGTCCATGGGTACTCAATGTTTAGCTCCTACTTAAACGTAAGAACATGCAGTGTTTGGTTTTCTGTTCCTGCATTAGTTCACATAGAATAGTAGCCTTCAGCTCTATCCATGTTGCTGCAAAGGACATGATCTTGCTCTTTTTATGGCTGCATAGTATTCCACAGTGCATATGTACCACATTTTCTTTATTCAGTCTACAATTAATGGGCATTTAGGTAGATTCCTTGTCTTTGCTAGTGCGAATAGTGCTGCAATGAACATGTGCATGTATGTGTCTTTATGGTAAAATGATTCATATTCCCTTGAGTATATAGCCAGTAATGGAATTTCTGGGTTGAATGGTAGTTCTGTTTTAAGTTCTTTGAGAAATCTCCAAACTGCTTTCCCACACACTGTGGCTGAACTAACTTACAATCCCACTAGCAGTGTATAAGCATTCCCCTTTCTCCACAACCTCACCCGTATCTGTTATTTTTTTTTTTTTAATAATAGTCATTCTGATTGGTGTGAGATGATAGCTCATTGTGATTTTGATTTGTGTTTCTCTAATAATTAGTGATGTTGAGCACTTTTTATATGCTTCTTGGCCACATGTATATCTTCTTTTGAGAATTTTCTGTGCATATACTCAGCTCACTTTTTAATGGGGTTGTTTTTTGCTTGTTCAATCATGTAAATTCCTTTATAGTCTCTGGATATTAGGCCTTTGTCAGATCCATAGTTCGCAAATATTTTCAACCATTCTGTAGGCTTTCTATGTATTTTGTTGATAGTTTCTTTTGCTGTGCAGAGCTCTTTAGTTTATTTAGATCACATTTGTCACTTTTTGATTTTGTTGCAATTGCTTTTGGGGTCTTGGTTATGAAATCCTTACCACAGCCTATGTCCAGAATGGTATCGCCTAGGTTTCCTTCTGAGGTTTTTATAGTTTTACGTAAACTATGAAACTATATAAACTCTATACCTATAGTTTGAGGTTTTACATGTCAGATTTTTTAAATCCATCTTGAATTGGTATTTATATATGTTGAAAGGTAGGGATCCAGTTTCAGTCTTCTGCGTATGGCTAGCCAGAACCGTTTATTGAATAGGGAGTCCTTTCTCCATTACTTGTTTTTCTCAACTTTGTCAAAATTCAGATGGTTGTAGATGTGAGGCTCTATCTCTGTGTTCTCTATCCTATTCCATTGATCTGCATGGCTGTTTTCATACTAGTACCATGATTTTTTTTTTCTGTAACCTTGTAGTATAATTTGAAGTCAGACAGTGTGCTACCTCTGGCTTCGTTCTTTTTGCTTAGGATTGCTTGGGCTATTCAAGTTTTTTTTTCGGTTCCTTGTGAACGTTAGAGTAGTTTTTTCTAATTCTGTGAAAAATGACATTGGTAGTTTTATAGGAATAGTATTGAATTGCAAATTGCTTTGGGCAATATGACCATTGTAACAATGTTGATTCTTCATGTCCACGATCATGGAGTGTTTTCTCATTTGATTGTGTCATGTCTGAGTTCTTTCAGCAATATTTTGTAATTCTTGTAGAGATCTTTACTTCCCTGACTAGCTGCATTCCCAGGTATTTAATTTTTTTCTATGGCTATTGTAAATGGGATTGTATTGTTGATTAGGCTTTCAGCTTGGATGTTGTTGGTATATTGTAGTAATACTGTTTTTTAAGTAATTATTTTGTATCCTGAAATTTTTCTGAAGTTGTTTATCAGATCTAAGAGCTTCTGGGCAGAGACTATGGGGTTTTCTAGGCATAACATCATATCTTCTGTGAAGAGAGATAGTTTGAATTCCTTTCTTCCTATTTGGATACCTTCTATTTCTTTCTCTTTTCTGATTGGTCTGCCTAGAACTTCCAGTACTATGTTGCACAGGAGTGGTTAGAGTGGGCATTCTTGTCATGTTTTAGTTCTCAAGGGGAATGGTTTCAGTTCATTTTATTGGATTCCTTATTCAGTATGATATTGGTTGTGCATTTGTCACAGGTGGTTCTTATGTTTTAGAGGTATGTTCCTTCGATGCCTAGTTTGCTGAGGGTTTTAACATAAAGAAATGTTTGTATTTATCTAAAATCATTTTCTCATCTATTAAGATGATATTATAGTTTTTGCTTTTAGTTCTCTTTATGTGATATATTACGTTTATTGATTTGCATATATTAAACAAAACTTGCATCCCAGGAATAAAGCCTATTTGATCATGATAGATTAGTTTTTAGTAGTGCTGCTGGATTAGGTTTGCAAGTATTTTGTTTAGGCTTTTTGCATCTGTGTTCATCAGAGATATTGGCCTGAAGTTTTCCTTTTTTGTTGTGTCTGTGCCAGATTTTGGTACAAGAATAATGCTGGCCTCAGAATAAGTTAGGAAGAAGTCCCTATTCCTCTTCAATTTTTCTGGAATTGTTTCAGTAGGATTGTTCCAGCCCTTCTTTATACAATGGGTAGAATTTAGCTGTGAATCATCTAGTCCAGGGATTTTTTTCAGGTTGGTAGGCTTTTCATTACTGATTCAATTTTCACACTCATTACTGATGAGCATGGGGTTTCCATTTCTTCCTGGCTCACACTTGGGATATTGTATGTTTGAAGGAATTTATCCCCTTCTAAGTTTTCTAGTTGATGTGTATAGAAGTGTTCATAATAGTCTCTGAGGGTTGCTTTGTATTACTGTGGGGTTGGTGGTAATATCTCCTTTGCCATTTCTGATTGTCATTATTTGGATCTTTCCTCTTTTTTCTTATTATTATTCTAGCTAGCAGTCTATCAGTTTTATTTATTCTTTCAAATAACAAATTTTTGTTTCACTGAATTTCATTCAGTCCAGCTATGCTTTGGGTTATTTTCTTCTGCTTTGCTAGCTTTGGAGTTGGCTTGCTCCTGTATTTCTAGTTTCTCTAGGTGTGATGTCAGGTTGTTGTATGTATGTATGTATATACATGTTAGAAATATATATATATATATTTAATATATATTATAGAAATATATAAAAAGAAATGTATAGTTAGAAAATGTGTGTGTTTAGCACTATAAACTTTTCTCTTAACTTTCAAAAAACCGAAATCATACCAGCCACAAACTTGGACTACAGAGCAATATACATAGAAAGCATTACTAACATGGCCTCTCAAAACTATGCAATTACATGGAAATTAAACAATCTTCACCTAAATGAGTTTTGGGTAAACAATGAAATTGTATCTGCTTTAGCTATGTCCCAGAGATTCCAGTATGTTGTATCTTTATTTTCATTAGTTTCAAAAAATTTCATTATTTTTGCCTTAATTGCATTGTTTACCCAAAACTCATTTAGAAGAAGGTGTTTTAATTTCTACATAATTGCATGGTTTTGAGAGATCATGTTATGAATGCTTCCTATTTATATTGCTCTTTAATCCAAGATTGTGGCTGGTATGATTTTGCTTTTTTGAAAGTTGTTGAGAATTGTTTTATGGTCAACTTGTGGTCAGTTTTAGAGTATGTGCCATGTGCAGATGAGAAAAATGTATACTTTGTTGTTTGGTGCATTCTCTAGATGTCTTTTAGGTCCATTGGGTCAAGTGTTGAGTTTAGGTCCCAAATATATCTGCTAGTTTTCTGCCTCAATGATCTATCTAATATTATCAGTGGCATGCTGAAGTCTCCCACTCTTGCTGTGTGGTTATCTAAGTGTTTTTGTAGGTCTCTAAGACCTCGTTTTATGAATCTGGGTGCTCCAGTATTGGGTGCATATATATTTAAGATAGTTAAGTCCTTCCTTTGAACACTTTAACATTATGTAATGCCCTTCTTTGTCTTTTTGATCATTGTTGGTTTAAAGTCTATTTTGTCTTAAATTAGAATAGTAACCTCTGCTCTTTTTCATTTTCTGTTTTCTTGTTAGATTTTTCTCCATCACTTTACTTTGAGCTTATCAGTGTCATTGAATGGGAGATCGTTCTCTTGAAGACAGCATACAATTGGGTCTTGCTTATTTATTCAATTTTCTACTCTGTGCCTTTTAGGTGGGGTAAGTAGCCTGTTTACATTCATACTTAATATTGATATGCATGGATTTAATCCTGTCAGCATGTTTTTAGCTGGTTGTTGTGCAATCTTGATTGTGTAGTTGCTTTAAGTGTCTATGTACTTAAGTGTGTTCTTGTGGTGGCCAGTAATGGTCTTTTGTTTCCAGTTTAGCACTCACTTAAGGGTTTCTTGTAAGGCAGGTCTGGTGGTAACAAATCCTCTTAGAATTTGCTTGTCTGAAAAGGATTGTATTCCTCCTTCACTCATGAAGCTTACTTTGGCTGGATATGAAATTCCTTGTTGGAAATTCTTTTCTTTAAGAGTGCTCAATATTGGCACCCAATGTCTTATGGCATGTAAGATTTCTTCTGATAGGTTCACTATAGCCTTATGGGTTTCCTCTGTGCATGATCTACCCCTTTTCTCAAGCTGCCTTTAGTATTTTTTGTTTCAAAATGATCAAGAAAAATCTGATGACTACATCTTGGGGATGGTTGTCTTGTATGGTATTTCACAAGAGTTTTCTGAATTTGAATGATGAACTCTCTAGCAATGTTGGGGAATTTTCATGAACAATATCTGCAAATAAGTTTTCCCATTTGCTTGCTCTCCCTCTCAGAGTAACCAATGATTCATAAGTTTGGTCTCTTTACATAATCCCATATTTTTCAGAGTTTCTGTCCATTGTTTTTTATTCTTTTCTCCTTATTCTTGTCTGACTTAGTAGATATGAAGAATCAGCCTTGAGCTCAGAGATACTTTCCTCAGCTTGATCTATTCTGCTGTTAATATTTTTGATTGTATTATAAAATAGTCGTAGTGAGTTCTTCAGCTCTATTAGATCAGTTGGTTCTTTCTTAAAATGGTTACTTCGTTTTTGAGCTCTTCTATCATTGTATTGGATTCCTTAGATTTCTTGGATTAGTTTTTGACTTTCTCCTGAATCTCGATGATCTTTGATGCTATCTAGATTCTGAATTCCATGTCCATCATTTCAGCCATTTCAGCCTGGCTGAAAACAGTGGCTGGGGATCTAGCGTAGTCATTTAGAGTTAAGAATGCACTCTGGCTTTTTGGGTTGCCATAGTTCTTGCAGTAGTTCTTTCTCATCTGTGTGGGCTGATGTTTCCTTAACCTTGAAGTTTCCGGGCTTTGGATTGAGTTTTAATGTTTTTTATTCTTTGATGTCCTTGAGGGTTTCACTGTAATGTAACACAGCTGAGTCAAAGGAATTGACAGTTCAGTCAACCCCCTTTATTTCTGGATGATTTCAGAAGGCCAAGTTTCAGCTCAGCGCTCCTGAGCTGCATGCTCAATCCCTGGGGGGCTAGTACCAAGCCCACAACTTTGTTCTCTGGCCATTTGAAGTTAAGCACCTGATTCGCTGGAGGGGCTGAGGTGTTCCAAGTGTGTTGGCAACAACACTCCATTGTGGACATTCTAACACAAGTGTGTAATCATGGCAGGGGCAACATGGTTCATGCTCTGTACATGCTCTGGTTGCAGTGGGGGGACAATGTGGAGGGGTGCTTGAGCACTGAAATGGGGCAGGGCAGGTATTTGTTACATATGTTTATGAGTGGTATTGCATAGCAGTCTTCATTTCCTATAATATATTTGTCTAGTCTTGCTACTAAAATAATAATTCCTTTATAAAATGTGTTAGTGAGTACTTCTCTTTTCTCTACTGGCTTATATAGTTTGTACAGATGTGGTATTATTTCTATCTTAATCTTTGATAAAATTCACCAGTGAAGACCTCTGGACTCAGAGATTTTTATCATATAAGGACATCTAAATATGAACTTAATTTATTTAATTAATTTAGGTTAATTCAAATTTTCTATTCCTTTTTAAATCCTTGTTGACACATTGTCACTTTCATTGCTTTTTGTGACTTTATACAAGGTTGCATCCAGTATAGCCACTTGCTTCATCCAGAGCATGAGATTTAAGAGGAGAGAGAGAAAGACAGACATGTCGAAACTACAGTATTTTATAATTATACACTAGTTGAATAACATTTGGCAGCTTGCTTCACCCAGAGCAAGATTTAAGAGGAGAGAGGGAAAGACAGAGATGTCAAAACTACAGTCTTTCATAATTATACACTAGTTGAATAACATTTGGGTTGATTCCAGTTTGAAGTAACATACTATCATTTGTACATATGCTACTGGTCAGACAGACAAATTCTAGTAAAATATTTAAAGTGATTAAAAGAGATTGCAAATACAAGGAAGCAGAGGTCATTAGGCACAATCATGTAGGATGACTAATAAAACATCTTTACTGATTTTGTTTCAAACTTCTCTCATTTTTTCCTGATGGAAGTGAATAAAACTCTCCAAATAAAAATTAAAAACTTCTATTTCTATAT
Organism: Nomascus leucogenys; assembly: GCF_006542625.1. Classification (NCBI taxonomy): domain Eukaryota; kingdom Metazoa; phylum Chordata; class Mammalia; order Primates; family Hylobatidae; genus Nomascus; species Nomascus leucogenys. Next base: position 19,633,859 of record NC_044386.1, on the reverse strand, counting down.
TCAATTCTGTCAAGTTTTTCTGCATATATTTCAAGCTCTTTTTTAAGGCTATATAATCTTTCACATATTTTCCCTGTGTTTTTCATAGTTAATATAATATATCCCTACTTATTTTTTATTAATAATACTTTGTCTTAAAGTGCAGTTTATTTGATAGTAGTATAATCATTCTGACTTTTGTTCTTGTTCGCTATTTTCATAATATATCTTCCCCCCCATTGATATCTTGCCTGAGATCATTTTGTATAGATATTTAATTATTTTTGGTTTATTGATATTTACAAACAGTAAAGTTCATTGTTTTATTTGCAATCCTAGAAATTTTGATAAACGTATACATTTATAAAGCCTCCAACATAATCATGATCTATAGTTATTTCGTCAAACCCAAATCTTTAGGCCATTTTATATATCTCGCCCAGTGATTGCCAATGAACATTCTATTTACTGCAGTGATAAGTTTGCTTTTTCTAGAATATCATATTAATTGATCATACATTATGTAGTCTTTACATCTACTTTCTTATTTTATAAGATTCATCCATGCTGTTGTGAGAATCAATACTTTCTTTTCGAAATACCATATTATTGCAGAAGAGTGATCTATTTTGTTGTAGATACTATACTGTTTGTTTATTCAAACACCCGTTAAAGCAATTTTCATTGATTCCAATTTTGAGTGTTTATAAATAAAGTCATCACAAACAATCACATGCAAGTTTTTTTGAACAAAGCTTTTCATTTCTCTGTGTATATATGTCATGTGGATTATTGGATTATATGGTAAGATTTTATTTATATAGGAAGCTGCTAAACTATGTTTTTCAAACTAGTTGTACCATTTGCACTTCCATTAATAATATATGAGATTTTCAGTTGCTCCACATACACCAGCACATGATGCTATATTTTTAAAGTAATTCTAATAGGTGTTTAATACTATCTCATTGTGGTTTTAATTTCCACTTCCCTAATGTCTAATTATCTTGCAGATGACAAAGTGCCTATTCAAATGTTTGGCATTTTATAGTGTTTTAAAAATTTTAATGAGTTTGAGAGTTCTCGATACATTATAGATACAAATCCTTTTATATGTATTTATTTTTGAATATTATCTCCCTATCTGTGGATTAAAATTTATATTTCCTGTGAATTATACTTTATATTTTTAGCCCTATATTTTGAAGAGCAGAAGTTTTTCATTTTTAAAGGCACAATACATCATTGTGTGCATGTTTTCTATGTTTATTTCCTAGAATTTTAAAGTTTAACATTTAACAGATAGGTCTATTTTGATTCATTTTCCTTTACATTTTTTATGTATTATTAATGGTATATGTCAAGGTTTTTTTGCAGATATGCATAACTATTTGTTTCAGTATGATTTGTTAAAAATAATTATCCTCATTTTATGAATTGCTTTTGCACCTTGTAAAAATTCTTTTGACTACATATGTTTGGAGCTATTTTTGAATTCTCTTTTCTATTCAAGTCATGTATTGAAACAACTTTTGCCAACACCATACTCTTATGATTACTGTCACTTTATGATAAGGCTTAAAATTAGGTGAAGTGTGTAATCCAACTTTGTTCTTTTTCAAAATTGTTTCAACAATTCTAGATGCTTTCCCTTTGCATATGCATTTTAGAATTAGCTGGCATATTTGAACAAAAACTCCAAACAGAAATCTGATAAAAATAAGTTTAATCTATGTCAAATTTGGAAATAATTCACATCTTTAGAATTATAAACACAGTATAACTCTTGATTTCAAGTGTACCTCAATTTGTTTCATCAGTATTTTTTGCTCTTTAATATGTATATTTGCAGAAATGTTTAAGATTTATACTGAAATGCTTCATATGTTTTGATTATAAAAACCAACAATAATAATAGCTTCCTAAGATTTAAAAAATAAAAACTTGGCCATAATCAAAATTATTTTTACATTTGCCAGATTCCATTTGATATTTTGTGAAATAATTAATATTTAATATTTATGTTAAGGAGAAATAATGATCTTTTATGTTAAGGAGAAATAATGATCTTCAATTTTCATTTGTCTTTCTGATTTTATATCAAACTATATATTTTTGATATTTATATCAAACTATATTTTCTTACCATTAACACATGTAACTAGTTCTTAATATCAGAAAAATTCATGAAAAGTTCTCAAGTAAATAAAAATCAGACAACATACTTAGAGTCTCAGTCATCAAAAAGAATGTTAAATGGAAAACTAGAATGTATCACGAACTGAATGACAATTAAAACACAGTGTACATAATGCTAAATGTACACAGTGTACATAATGCCAAATGACAATTAAAACAGTGTACATAATGCTAAACCAGCTAATTTAATATCACTCAATGTTTGCATTAAAAAAAACTGTCTCAAAAGTGTAAGTTACCACCATAGAATAGATAAAAAAAAAGCCCAAAACAAAGAAAATGACAGAAACAATAAAGTTAAGAGACTAAATTAATTTAAACAATTAAAGAGAATAAGAAAAAAAATCAATGCAACAAATGCTGCTTCTTTGAAAATATCAATAAAAATGACAAATTTCTGTCATGCTGCCCCCCAAAAGGATGTGTAATAAAGGGACACATTACTACATATCCTACAGACCTTAAAGGAGAGAAAAATAGAATGTCATGAAGAATGTCATTTATGCCCATAAGTATAATATAGAAACTATTTGAAACCTTTTGTTAAAGACATAAACGACCAAAATTCATTCAATATACAGTATATAATGTGACTAATCCTTTGTTAACTAACTAAAGAAAGAAATCAATACTTAAAAGCTTTCAGCAAAGGACAAGGTAACAAGCTCTTTTAAAAACATTTGCATGTAAGCCATTTATATTTAATATCATTATTTATATGATTTGATTAAGTAGTCCATCTTGATAGTTATTTTCTTTTTGTTATTCTCATTTTGTTTCTTGTACATTTTTTTGTTTTCTTTCTGCAATTGGGTCAACTGAGTAATTTTTCTGATTTATCTTCTCTGTATTCTTTTCTTATAACTTATTTAAAAAAATTATTAGCATATATTTTTGGGATTACAATGTATATATTTTTGGCTAATAAATCTAGCTTCCATTTTTATTATACTACTTCACTCATGCTGTCAGAATCTTAGGAAATTATATATTCAATTACTGCTATACATCTTTTATTCTTTTTTTTTTTTTTTTTGAGACGGAGTCTCACTCTGTCGCCCAGGCTGGAGCACAGTGGCGCAATCTCGGCTCACTGCAAACTCCGCCTCCCGGGTTCACGCCATTCTCCTGCCTCAGCCTCTCCGAGTAGCTGGGACTACAGGCGCCCGCCACTACGCCTGGCTAATTTTTTGTATTTTTAGTAGAGACGGGGTTTCACCGTGGTCTCGATCTCCTGACCTCGTGATCCGCCCACCTCGGCCTCCCAAAGTGCTGGGATTACAGGCGTGAGCCATCGCGCCCGGCTTATACATCTTTTATTCTATCTGTGCCACACATTTTTATGTATGTTGTAAAACTATCTTGCATTACAACTATTGTTGCTTTATACAGGTGTAAATAAATTATGCAATCTGTCACCAATGGGCCAAATTCAACAGTATCTAATTTTCTTTGTATGCTCAATGTGTTAAGTACATTTTTTACATATCTAAAGAAAAAAGACGATGAAGAAGAATAGAAAAAAGAAGGAGCCACCCCAGAAAAGGAAGAAGAGAAAGAGGAACGAGAAGGGGAGAAATGAATATAAATATATGTGAGGCATATATGAGGCACATACATATACATATATATTTCTCCATATGTGGTCACTAAAACCTAATATATTTATCTCATCCTTTAATAAAAAGGTTTGCAAAGCCTCACTTTAGATGTAATTTATTTTTAGTGATTAACATTAAAAGAAAAGATATTTGCTATGGTCTGTATGATTGTGTCCCTCCAAAATTCATATGTTGAATCCTAAGCACTAAAGTAATAGTGCTACAAAATGGGTACTTTGAAAAGCTATCAGGTAATGATGGCTAAGCCATCATAAATGGAATTAATGTTTTTATAAAAGGGACTCCTGAGAGATACCCTGCCCCCTTCAACCGTGTGATGAAACAGCAAGAAGTAACACAGTCTACGACTTGGAATATGACTCTCACCAGAACCAGAAAATGCTGGTGTCTTAATCTTGGACCACCCAGGCTCCAGAACTGTGTGAATTAAATTTCTGTTGTTTATAAGCTACCCAGATCATTGCATTTTATTATAGCAGCCACAAAAGACTAAGATAGTTGTTTAACGTTTATAATTATTCCAACAATTTCTGGAGACTTTCATTTATTTATATAGATTCAAATTTTGTTCAATAGGATATTGCTCCAGCTTAAATAATGACAATACTTTTTGTATCACATTTTTACTCGTCATTAATTCTTTAAAATTTTTGCTTGTCTGAGTATTTTATTTTTTTTGTCCTTTATCATATGTATTTTTACTGAGTATAGAATATGGGACTGACATTTTTTTCTTGTATTGCTTTAAATGTCACTCCGTTGTCTTCTGACTTACATATTGCTTCGGATTTGCAAAAAGAAAATTTACTGGAGCTTATCTTTTTTTCTCATTATGCAATTTTTCTTTTGCCTTCAAGAAATTTTGTTCATCTTTAATTTTAGAGGGTCCTTGTATTTATTATATTTATGGCTCTCTAAGCTGCTTGGATCTGTGGTTTGATATATTTTATTATTTGCAGACAATTTTCACCATTAGATATTTCTCTCTTTCCCTTCTGGATTTCCAATTACATGTATGTTTTGCTATTTGATATTTTGCTGTATCCCTGGATGCTTTCTTCTTGTTCATTTGTTTATCCTGCCTGTATTTCACTTGAGTAAATTATAATAATCTGTCTTCAGGTACACTGAATCACTTGTTGGCTGTCTTCAGCCCATTGAATACATTATTCATCTCTCTTAGTGTATTTTTGATTTCTACTATCTATACTTAGTTCTTTTTCTATTTCCATCTCTCTGTTGAAATTCTCCTTATTCCTGCTGTAAATCTTTTCACTTGAGTTTTAAACATATTATTCAGTTTATTTTCATTTTTAAATTACTGTCTAATATTTCCAACATCCAACCAACTTTGTATGTTGATTTTTGTCTTTTGACTTTTGTTTTGTTTCTCTTAATTCTTATTAGATACTGGGCATTGTGTACAGGATGATAATAACAGCAGTAAATAATATACATGCTTTGAAATAGGCATGCTTTTTCTTCCGCTATGCTGTTACTGTGGGAGATGCAGTTATTTGAGTCAGCAGTTGACCTAGGTCCCCAGTTTGTTGCTGCTATTGTCAATTAAGGAATGACAAGGTTCATAAATTTAGAAAGAAGAGTTTTATTTCTCATAAATGGCTGCAGCTTGCCGCATGGCCCTTCTAACAGACTGGGAAGCATAGCTTCCAGCCAGAAGCCAAAAACAGATGATTCAATGGTGGGAAGAGTAAGACAGGAACATATATTCAATAAGCTATGAGAGGAGTCATGAATATTTGAAAGGAGAAGCATGTGCATATGCAACTGAGCTTCATGCCTCCCCATGGGACCCATGTTAAAAAAATGATGGTGTTAGCATAATCCAAGGGTGTGGATTTCGCCCTGTGACATCAAAAGGTGAAGCAGGGATATGAAAACCATCTCTGCATCCTCCATAGATTGGCCAGAACCACTCTGTGGTCAATGATCTCTTGCAAGGAAGAAATGCTGATCAGTTGTTCTGTTGAAACCCTAAAAGTCAGGGGCAGCTGCCAGTCGGTTGGTTGATATTATCAGTAAAGTCTTTTGAAAGGGCTAGTTTCCGTTAGAAAGCCTAGTGGCTATCAGTGTGGAAGGGGTTCTAACAAGGTATGTTTTACCTCCCATCCAGTTATGTCTGAGAAATCAGTTTTCAAGGTTTCTCTGGGGTTCCTTTGGCCAAGACGGAGTCTGTTCAGTGAGTTGTGAGGCTTAGAATTTTATTTTTATTTCTCACTATTATTAATTTCAGTACAAAACTACCGTCAAATTCTTCTAACATTACCTTGTACATAGAGTGAGGCTTGGTTTGTCCGTGGGTGTTTCCTCAATATTCTTGCTCTACATTACCTTTACATCTTCCCTGTATTCCCATATCTTAGAGTCTCTCTCTAAATTTTTGTGTATCCCCTGTCGTATAATGCAATTTCTTATTACTTAAGGTTTGCTAATCTGGTAATGGTGGGAATTATGTATGTTCTCTGTTGTGCTGGTCAGCCTGTCTTAGTTTCTCTTTGCTCTATGTTTCAAAAGGAGGAATTTCTTGGTGATTTTTGCCTATCCTCAAATAATAAGCTATCTCTAAATGATCTGGGCTCAAAATATTTTTCTTCCTTCCTTTAGGAAATAGTTGGATTCCCACCCCACCTCCCCCCATCTCTGTAGTAGTAAATCTTCATGGATACCCTGGGAGAAATAGTATTTGCTGTTTTTGTCTTTAGATTATTATTATTTTTTAAATGGCCATTTCTTTTTCATGTACCCTGTAACAGATGGGTATATTCTTGGGTCCCCCCTCTCTTACAAAGCGTTTTGTGTATCCTGGGACTTTAGGCTTGATCTTTTCCCTTTAAACTCAATTCTAATAGTCTAAAGGAAAACCATTATCTTGCAAATCACTTCCAAATGTTATGGGTGGCAAGATGAGTGAGCCTCTTTCCAGCTGTTTACTTCATAGAAGGAATCTAGAGGACCCATGTCTTTATATTTTAAGTGCATCTCCTGTTAGGGTATACAGAAGAATCTTGATTTTTGCTATTTGTTTTATATTTGTTTCACCTCATACTTTTATTTCTTCATTTCTCCTTCTCTGCCTTATTTTTATTTTGCCAACATTTTAGTATAACATTTAGATTACACTGACATTTAACATTTAGCATTACTATTTGTATTAATTTTTAGTTATTGATCTAGTATTGATTGCAACATGCATTTTTATATTATCAGAATACAGTTGTATTTAATGTAGAATGACACCTAGTAAAAATAAGAACTTAGCAGTCACATATTGCAATTACCACCATTTCTTTAAGCTATTTATATCACATAAGTATTTCATCAATGCATGTTACAACAAGATGGTGTTATAATTTTAGCTTTATATTATCGTATACTTTACACAATTTAATATATGTATGTAACAGGGTTACATATCTATAATATAGAAGCTCTTTATATAACATATAACTAATAAATTATTTTTTGAAATGTGATATTTAAAAATAAATAGAACTGTTATTTGGATTATCTAGTTAATTGGAATATTAAAGTCATAATATAATAAAATATTTTAAGAATGACAAATATTAAATGTATTTTATTCACAACAGAAACTTTTTTGTTTTCGAGATAGGCTTTTGCTCTGTCACCCAGGCTGGAGTGCAGTGGCACAATCATAGCTCACTGTAACCTCAAAATCCTGGACTAAAGATATCTTCCCACCTCAGCCTCCCCAGTAGCTGGGACCACAGGCATATACTTTCATGCCCAGCTAATTTTTAAAAAGTTGTTGTTCAGAATGGGTCTTGCTATATTGCTTAGGGTAGTCTCGAACTCTGGGCTTCAAGCAATCTACCTGTCTCAGGCTCTTGAATTGCTGGGATTACAGACCTGAGCCACTGTGCCCAGCAGGAACTTCTAATTTACAGGACAGAAGGTAGGTTGAAAGAAAGTTTATTTTCACTAGTATTAGCTAATGCTAATTAACTTTTGATAAGATATTAGTAAATTACAGTAAACCCTGGAAAACTGAAATATCTAGTGTCGTGAGATAATTTATTTTAAAATGATTGAAGTCAAGTCTCAAATTCAAATGTTTCTTCTAAGTTTGTTGATACTATATTAGATTATTAAATATATTTCAGTGCAGCAAATTTTATTAATTAATAATTTATAATATTTGAAATAATAAATGTCACTAATTGAACTACAATGATTTAGAATGAATATAGTGGTAAACTACCAATTATAATGCTATATAAGATACATATCCAATTTATACAAATTAAAACCATTATATATTAGGTATATTGCTAGGCAAAATAGTGAATAGTATATTTAAGAATTAATTAAGTGAATATATACATGCTCACACACACACAGTCACCTATTATGCCATGCCAAGATCACTAGAAATGACTTATCTCTTCTAACACAAATAATTGATTCATTTTGAACAATGGAATTGGAGCTCTCAAAAATAAGTTTAATAATGTTATGTTTTTCAAGAACCTCAATATTTTACACTCAATGTTAATCATATATTGCTATGTATTACTTTTCTGCTGCTGAGGTTAGCTGATCTAAGTGTCTATGGAGGTTAAATCACTTGATCTTGAGCAATTCTTCCATGGTTCTGCTCAGTCTACTTAACCTGGAAGTTATTTCAAGGGAAGAGATTGTGAATCCTATCCTTTATGCCATTATTGAAATAGAGAAAATTGACAGCAATTTTATACAGTCATGATTCTGACACCTTTAAAGGTTAATTGAATGCAACCAACAAGAAATGGTAAATTAGCCAGAACTAGTAATGGTGAAGTTGTGGAGAGGGAAACCCTTACAATATCAATTCTAAAGGGATGGGGAAAGAGCTGTTAATGCAGCTGGAAAAATAAAGGCAGCTGAGGGAGGGGGCTTCTGAAAGGAGTTGGGGAAATTCTCCCACTACCAGACCTTCACTCCTCAGGTGAGAGCAAGAAGAACATGGACCTGAACTATCTTTCTCCACTGAAAGCTAGAAGGCAAGGGATTTGGATAATGCTGTACATTGATGACAGACTTCAGGAACAACTGCAGGGCAGAGAGAAGAAATCGAGTGACACAGAGAAAATTACCAGAGCAGATTTTCTGGACAGTCATTTAGAAATGTAAGATTTAGCAAGACATTTTATGATACATTTTAAGTAGCTTGTTGTAAATATATAATTTATCTCTTGCAATGCAAACAGCAAAATGTTTTAGTAGCATGCTAGCAAATCATTAAAGTTCACTAATTCTACTTTTTGAAGATGAAAAGGAAAGGAAAATTGCTAATACGGCCAAGTTCCAAAATACACCTAACCTGTAAGCAAAGCTATAAAATAGATTTTTGTAATAAAAATAATTATTATTTATTATTCCAGAAGCATTCTGAGACTCTAGAAAGCAAAAAAGTCATATAATTATATTATTTGTAATTTTAAAATATTTTATGACTGTGTATGTTTAATTTGGGCACTATAGTAAGTAACATATATATATATACTCTCCCACAGTTGCATAGTTCTTTTTTCATGGATATATGGCAAAGGAATTAAATATTAATCACAAACCAGAATACAGTTTCAGAGTCAGTGACTTTCCCTCTGGAACATAAAAAAATGATATTATTGAGAGACAATTACAATATAAAGGATGAGAACATTTCAAGGTAGACCCACGGGATATAGCAAAGAAAGGTCTTATTTGCATAAACAGAGTTGTATTAGGGAACGGATATAACAGGAAGAGTTGCAATAAACACAATTCATAAGCACTACGACAAAATGACTAATCAAACAAGTATACTAAAATACAGCAATAAAAGAGATTGCATATAGTCTAGTAAGAGAAAAGACAGATATTCAAAATTTATGGCTCTCATATTTCTTTATTCAAACTTTTTTGACTTCCAAAATGGTTTGAAAGATTCTAAAACCAAAAGCATATATAAAATTAAAATCCCTTTCTCCCTTTTACTCTCACTCTTGCTGTGTATATGTATATAGTTGTACATAGAGATATAGATATATTTGTGTGCTGCATATGTACATAAATATATGTGTATCAGATTCTTTTTACCTGCCTATAATTGACTGATTACTTTTTAAAAAGTTAGTTAGCAAAAGTGATAGTGTCGGCCAGGCACGGTGGATTACACTTGTAATCCCAGCACTTTGGGAGGCCGAGGTGGGCGGATCATGAGGTCAGGAGTTCGAGGCCAGGCTGACCAACATGGTGAAACCCCGTCTCTATCAAAAATACAAAAATTAGCCGGGTGTTGTGACACATGCCTGCAATCCCAGCTACTGAGGAAGCTGAGGCAGGAGAATCGCTTGAAGCCGGGAGTCGGAGTTTGCGGTGAGCCGAGATCACGCCACTGCACTCTAATCTGGGTAAGAGTGAGATCGTCTCAAAAACCAAACAAACAAACAAAAAACGGCAGTGTCGTTAGACAAACTGCCCAAGAAATTAGTTTAAATTAACTATAGAAACATGATGGTTTATTAGCTGATGAAGGAAGCATCCTTCAAGGAGAAATTGAGTATATTTCAGAAATATACCTATGAGCAACAACATTTAATAAGCTCTTTTAAGTTTAAATAAGATTGTGAAAGCTTAAAAAAACAGACAGTTGAAAATAAAGTCAATCAAAAAGCAATAAAGCGGCCGGGCGCGGTGGCTCACACCTGTAATCCCAGCACTTTGAGAGGCCGAGGCGGGCGGATCACGAGGTCAGGAGATCGAGACCATCCTGGCTAACAGGCTGAAACCCCGTCTCTACTAAAAATACAAAAAAATTAGCCTGGCGTGGTGGCGGGTGCCTATAGTCCCAGCTACTCGGAAGTCTGAGGCAGGAGAATGGCCTGAACCTGGGAGGCGGAGCTTGCAGTGAGCCGAGATTGCGCCACTGCACCCCAGCCTGGGCCACAGAGCGAGACTGCGTCTCAAAAAAAAAAAAAAAAAAGAAAAAAGAAAGCAATAAAGCAGGGGAAGTAAAAATCTAAAAATCGGCATCTTTAACATTAAGTATTACGTGAGTATTTTCAAAGGCAAATTAAACAGATTTTAAAGTACACATCTGCATCTACCAAGTCAAAAATCGAATATGAAGGTACAATAAAGTAATTTTCATATACCCACACATTAAAAAATGTGCATCTAGGACTTTGCATTTTGCAAGTTAATTGATATGGCTAGCAGCAAAATGTAATTAGTAAACCACGAAGCATTGAGACCCAGGTAGAAAACATTCGAACTAGCCTAAGAATTTTATGCCAGGGAGTCTAAATCATCAATATATTTAGGGAAGGGTTAATGCACAGCCTTAAATGCCTGATCAGAAAGCTTTGATTTGTCATTTGGTATGTAGAGAGACACTCAGAGAGAGAGAGTACACCAGACAGATAGAGGCTATGGTGCCAATCTTGGTACTACCAGAGGCTACCTGAGTGAACTTTTTAAGTTATACTTATCCTTAAGTGTCACGTGAGGAGGCTGGGCTATATTTTCTGCAAACTTTTCATCATGCAGAAAGTCACATTGCACACTAATGTTCTAGCCAAAGATTACAGATAATAAGCTAGTAAAAATATTAATATACCATATATTGCATTGTGCACAACCATGGGGAAAATTAAAAAGCACGATAAAGTTACAGGAGATGTGGGAGTGATGCATAAATCATTTTATAATAATATTTAGTTAGAGTTTTGTTTCAAATGTGATATTTGTGTATAGAGTTAAAGAAGAGAGATCAAGCTACACAGATATAATAGAGAAGAGTATTCCAGGCACAGAGATTGGCAGGTGCAAACGTTCTGAGGTAAGAGCATGTTCAGTATATACCAAGAAAAGCATGAAGACCTGCCTGTCTGAAGAAGATCAAGTGTAGGAGAAATAAACAGGGGATTTTCTAGTGTAGCAACAGTGAGAAGTGATCAAATATACAATATATTCTGAAGAGACAAGAACACATGCTGATGAAATAGATGTGATGTGTAATAGAAAAAGGAAGAGCAACTAAGGATTTCAGGATCATGGCTTGAAGAACAAGAAGGGTGGATAACTCATTAGCTTAAGGGAGCAAGTAAGATTAGCACGTTCTTATTAGATGACTCCAATGAAACAATAGGTATGGGTCACGTTAATTCTAAGAATCCTATTTGATACCCAAGTAGAGAAGTCAAATCATGTTAAAGATGTATTTTAAGAGTTCAGAATTGAGATAAAAATGTAGGGTTTGCTAGCCTATAGAAACTACATTAACCATTTTTTTTTTTTTTTTTTTTTTTTTTTGAGACGGAGTCTCGCTCTGTCGCCCAGGCTGGAGTGCAGTGGCACGATCTCGGCTCACTGCAAGCTCTGCCTCTCGGGTTCACGCCATTCTCCTGCCTCAGCCTCTCCAAGTAGCTGGGACTACAGGCGCCCGCCACCACGCCCGGCTAATTTTTTGTATTTTTAGTAGAGACAGGGTTTCACCGTGGTCTCGATCTCCTGACCTCGTGATCCGCCCGCCTCGGCCTCCCAAAGTGCTGGGATTACAAGCGTGAGCCACCGCGCCCGGCCTACATTAACCATTTTAACAGCAAATATTACACAGGAAATCAGCAAAATTTAGATGATCAAGAAATGAGTCTTGGACTTCACCATCTTTTTGTCAAGAAATCTGTAAAGGCTTTTAATATATTGGACAAAATCAGGAGCCTGTGTCTTTCTAAAGAAAGACAGAGAAACGATTTCAAGAGGGGACTGATCACTTGTACCAAATGCTACTAACAGGTCAAGCAAAATGGAGTTGAGGACCTGATCACTGGATTCAATAATGTGGAGATCACTGATGAGCTTCATAAGAACAGGTTTTTGGAGTGAGGGTGAGGATGAAATCCTAACTACAGTTACTGATCAAATCTGTGAATAAAATAACCCATCCTCTCAGCAGATTGTTTCTTCATCTACATTCACACACTAAAGATTATGTACTTTTCTGTATAAATTCAAGGGACACAAATGCCATTTTTTTACATGGATATATTGAGTAGTGGTGAAGTCTGGACTTTTAGTGTAGCTATCATTCAAATAACGTACATTTCCTCTATTAAGTAATTTCCTTTTGCTTTACCATAAGCCTCTCCAATTTTTAGGTAAAATTATTTACTAGTTGCAGTATTTCTCTTTTTCCAAAAATTATCACACCAGTTTCCTTATTTTCCTGTTTCCACTCTCTGCCATCAATGCACATGCATTCCATAATTATCACATATACATGATTGCATCAGCCTGGGCATTTGTTCTTGATTTTTTCACTAACGGTTTAGCCTCATCACATTTTACCACTGCTGTATTAATTTACGAAATGAACTTTTCTAGTTTGTCTTTTTTTGTCAAATAATAGCTTGTTATGTCACAATCTGAAAATAATCTCACTTCTTTTTAACTGTATTTTTCCATTGAATATACTCAAAATTCTAATTTTAAAAATCCTCCATTGCAATTACATGTTTCTGCAATTGTAGTCCTGTCTCCTCCCTATTCAAACCACTTCACAAAATAGTTTCCTAAAAATGCTGGCTTCATTTCCTCACCTATCTCTCTCTCTCCTTAACCCTGGACAATCTGTTTTGTACCCCATCACTTCTCTATAATAGCACTTCTAAGATCTTCATTGATTTCTCCATCTCAAAAGCCAGTGGTCAATATCCTCTTACTTGACATCTCAGCATTTATTGACCTTGTTGACTCTTCCTTGAAACGTTTGTGTGACATTACACTCTTGGCGTTCTCTTAAATTTCGGATTTATTCTTTCTTGATCTCCTCTTGACCTTATCTATACTACATAGTCAAAATTTTGGTGATCCCTTTTCTTTTGTATTGCTCCCTAGCAAAGCTCCCTGACTGCTCCAACTCCCATGACTATTGGTGAACAGATTGTGCATATCTTTCTATATATTCAGTCCAGGCTTACTGTTTTAACTTTGAAAATCCACATTTTTCTTGAATGTCTATTTCAAAGGAACATCAGAGGTACATTAAGCTGAGTTTATGGTCCTCCTCCCTAAAATGATTTTATTTTCTGGTCTTGTCCAGATTCCCTATCACAATGAAAAGAACCATCACACACCCAAATATCACAACTAGGGAACAAAGGAACCCTGGAAAAATCTGTCTCTCTATAATTTCTAGTTATCCAGTATGTACTTTCAATTTTTAATCTTAAGTACTTCTTAAATTACTACATAGCAATCTATCTCCAAAGTACTTATTTGAAGCAACCATTAGTTCTCAACTAGTCTAGTGGCAAAGCATTTCAATTTGCTGACCTCCAATTCTCTTGTCCAAACCAACTCTTCACTCGAGTGCTTTATAATTACAATGAACCTCTGATAATAATACATTTCCTCCTATTATTCATTTAAGTAATACCTCATTATATTTAGAATAAAAAACAAAGTTAAAAGCTCCTATAATATCTGAGGCTGGCTTATTTTCCCTGTCTCCCATGCAACAGGACAACACCTTCACCTAATTCTAATACCCTTGTGTCCTACTCTCACTTCTATCCTTCTCAAATCTTTTTTTCTTTAGGAAGTTCTCTGATCCTACTGATGAAGTTAGAATTCCTATTACATGTTCTCTAGCACTATGCCTTTGGAGAATCATCTAATTGTAGTTTTAGCTATATTTGTGGGATTATATCATTCATTTCTACCTTCTTTCTAGACTATATATTCCCCAAAGATGGTGTTTCTTGTAATGTGAAGTATGTGTTACTAGTATTTGATATGGTATCTGGAATTCTAGTTTATAATAAATTATTGGCTTAATCAGTTAATCTCTAGCAATTATTTTACAATACGATTCTAAACTGCTTTTCTTCCTTTGTATACGATTATTCCTCTACATTTTCTCACTAAATAATAGAGATTATTTATTTTTCTGAACATGTTTCTTACTTTTCCACATTTTCCCATATATTTTATGCCATTTTCTCTGACTACAGAGCTGTCCAATTCCACTCTCTGTTTTCATCTTTTGACGTTCTCCTCAATCAAATTTCAAGGTCCACATCAAATACTACATCATTATTATCATATTCATTCCTTTTAGTTTCTTATTTTTAAAAAATCTTTACAAAGGCACATATTAGTTCTCTAACATTTAAAAATCTCTTCAAAGCCACAGTCTATCTTATGTCATGACAACTTCTATGCTTTTCTTATGTTCTTGTTTACCCCAAGGTAACTGTAAACTCCTTGAATGCAAAGACTGTTGCTTCTTTTGCTTTGTATTTCTGCAACATACATTTCAGTTTTTTGATGGTACAAATTAACCATTTTTTGTTATTGTTGAGTTAATATGTTCAAGGTCACAAAAGAAAGACAAGTATCAGAGTCCAGGTCACCTCACATCAGTATACAAAGTAGTAAAATATTTCATGAAAATTTGTGACCAATATAATAAGAAGGCCGTTATTTAAAAAAACCACCTCAAATAAAATGAAAATTAGGGGCACACTCTGAATATGAATGTTTGTGTCCTTCCAAAATCTCTATGTTGAATCCTAACCCCTAAGGTGATGGTAGTTGGACGTGGGGCCTTTGGTAAGACAGCCCTCATGATTGGAATTAGTACTTTTATAAAAGATACTGCATCAGATCTCCTGAGACTTATTCACTATCACGAGAAAAGCACGGGAAAGACCCAGCCCCATGATTCAATTACCCCCCACCAGGTACACCCCCAAAACACGTGGGAATTGTGGGAAGTAGCTTTCTTTCACTATGTGAGGACACAGGAAGAACTATGAAGAAGAAAGCATGTCCTCACCAAATGCCATATCTGAAGCATCTGATCTAGACTTTCCAGGCTCCAGAATTGCGAGAAATATTTTGTTGTTGTTTATAAGCTACCCAGTTTACGGTATCTTGTTAGAGCAGCCTGAATGGACTAAGACAATGTGCATGACAATTATAATTTGTTTGTTATTAAATGATATGTATTAGTTCATTCTCATGCTGCTAATAAAGACATACCTGGGACTGGATAATTTATAAAGAAAAGAGGTTTAATTGACCAACAGTTCTGAATGGCTGGGGAGGCCTCACAATCATTGTGGAAGGTGAAAGGAAAGTAAGACACATCTTATGTGGCAGCAGGCAAGAGAGAGTTTGCGCAGGGGAACTCCCCTTATAAAACCATCAGATCTCTGAGACTTATTTACTATCATGAGAATAGCACGGGAAAGACCCAGCTCCATGATTCAATTACCTCCCACCAGATCCCTCCTCCCAGGACACATGAGAATTGTGGGAGCTACAATTCAAGATGAGATTTGGATGGGGACACAGCCAAAACATATCATTCCACCCCTGGTTCCTCCCAAATCTCATGTCCTCAAATTTCAAAACAAATCATGCCTTCCTAACAGTCCGCAAAAGTCTTAACTAATTTCAGTATTAACTCAAAAGTCCATAGTCCAAAGTCTCATTCGAGACAAGGCAAGTACCTTCCACCTATGAGCCCATGAAATCAAAAGCAAGTTAGTTACTTCCTAGATACAATGGGAGTACAGACATTGGATAAATACAGCCATTCCAAATAGGAGAAATTGATCAAAGCAAAGGGGCTATAGGCCCCATGCAAGTCCAGAATCCAGCAGGGCAGTCAAATCTTAAAGCTCCAAATTGATCTCTTCTGACTCCATGTCTCACATCCAGGTCATGCTCATGCAAGGTGGGTTCCCATGGTCTTGGGTAGCTTTGCCTTTGTGACTTTTCAGGGTACAGCCTCCCTTCTGGTTGCCTTCATGGGCTGGCATTGAGTGTTTGCAGCATTTTCAGGTACATGGTGCAAGCTGTTGGTGGATCTACCATTCTGGGTTCTGGAGGATGATGGCTTTCTTCTCACACCTCCACTAGGCAGTGCCCCAATGGGGACTCTGTGTGGGGGCTTCAATCTCACATTTCCCTCCTGCACTGCCCTAATAGGAGCTCTCCATGAGGGCCCTGCCCCTGCAGCAAATTTCTGCCTGGAGATCCAGGTGTTTTTGTACATCCTCTGAAATCTAGGAGGAAGTTCTCAAACCTCAATTCTTGACTACTGTGCACCTGCAGACTCAACGCGACATAGAAGCTGCCAAGGCTTGGGGCTTGCACCCTCTGAAGCAACAGCCCAAGCTGTATGTTGGCCCCTTTTAGCCATGGCTAGAGTGGCTGGGATGCAGGGCAAGTTCCTAGGCTGCACACAGCAGGGGGTCCCAGGGCCCCACCCACAAAACAATTTTTGTATTCTAGGTCTCAGGTCCTATGATGGGAGGGGCTGCCGCAAAGATCTCTGACATGCCCTGGGGATATTTTCCCCATTTTCTTGGTGATTAACATTTGGTTCCTAGTTACTTACGCAAATTCCTATAGCTGGCTTGAATTTCTCCTCAGAAAACGGGTTCTTCTTTTCTATTGCATCATCAGGCTGCCAATTTTCCAAACATTTATGCTCTGTTTCCTTTTTTAAAACTCAATGCTTTTAATAGAACCTAAGTCACATCTTGAATGCTTTCCTGTTTAAAAATTTATTCAGCCAAATACCCTAAATCATCTCTCTCAAGTTCAAAGTTCCAGTTCCACAAATCTCTAGGACAAGGGCAAAATGCCTCTAGTCTCTTTGCTAAAATATAGCAAGAGTCACTTTTTTTTTCCAGTACCCAACAAGTTCCTCATCTTCGTCTGAGACCACCTCAGCCTGGATTTCATTTTCCATATCATTATCAGCATTTTGGTCAAAGCCAGCCAACAAGTCTTTAGGAAGTTCCAAACTTTCCCACATTTTCCTTTCTTCTTCTGAGCCCTACAAACTGCTCCATCCTCTGCTTGTTACCCAGTTCCAAAGTCACTTCCACATTTTCCAGTATCTTTACAGCAGTACCCCACCCAACTGGTACCAGTTTACTGTATTAGTTCATTTTCATGCTGCTAATAAAGACATACCCAAGGCTGGGTAATTCATAAAGGAAAAAGGTTTAATTAATTCACAGTTCCACATGGCTGGTGAGGCCTCACAAACATGGCGGAAGGTGAAGGGGAAGCAAGACATGTCTTACATGGCAGCAGGCAAGAGAGAGTTTGTGCAGAGAATACTCCTTTTTAAAACCATCAGATCTCATGAGGCTTATTCACTATCATGAGAACAGCACAGGAAAGACCCACCCCCATGATTCAATTACCTCCTACCGGGTCCATCCCATGACACATGGGAATTGTGAGAGCTACAATTCAAGATGAGATTTGGGTGGGGACACAATCCAATCATATCATGATACTTTTCAGTTAAGATTGGGCTTTGGTTTGTTCCATTGCCTACTACTGTTTTTTATGACTGTAATATGAGAGATTGCATAATGCACACATTATTTAGGCCAAATAACTTTAAGTGGTACTACTCTTTAAAATCAAAGACTCAAAGCAAAGCCTTGAAACATCAAGGCAATTTATAAAATGGGGGTATTAATGCTTCTTGCATTTTAATGCTTAGAGTTCCTAGCAATACACAATCATGCATTTATTGATTTTAATTTTTTATGAGTATCAGGGTTAATTATTTCTCAAGTTGCCTAGATAAAGATATACACTGTAGTCAATAATTTTTGATATTCATTTTGAAAAGTCAATATCTACTTATAAATTATGTAATTGTCAAGATATTTAGAAAGAAGAAAGTAATTCCTTTCTTCAAATAAAGTATACTTTGAACAACTATTTTCTTAGAAAAAGACAGCTTGGAGAAGATACTTGTAAATTACTAAACTAAACTGTTTTTAATTAATATCATTGACTCTTTGATGCTAAAACATTTTTTGAGTCAGTTAAATTTTTATTATTGGAGAAATATCTGGGTATGGATAGAAGCGATTCAGTTTTTATACAGAATAACCAAATCATGTATCTCACATTTATATATATATAAGGCAGCATATCATCCTCCCATTGAAAGAGTAAAGAAAAAGCTGCAATGCGACAATGCAAAATACACAAAAAACATGTTCTCCTTGTAACACTTAACTCTTCAGTAGGTGTAGAAATACCCCTATTCATTCATACAGATATATTTCTAGAGAGAGAAGGAAGATTCTGAGGCAAAATAAGTAAATAAATAAAAAGGAAGTGTATGAAATATGAACCTAAAATAATAGAAACTCTACTGCTTTGGACTAAATTGAATCCTCCCAAATTCATATGGAGATATCCTAGTCCCAAATGTTATGGCATTTAGAGATAGAGTGTTTGAGACATCATTAGGTTTACACGAGGTCATGATAGTGGGATCATGATGATGGGATTATTGACTTCATAAGAGACAGAAGAGAGCTTCCTCACTGTTTCTGCCTGGAGGGCACAGAGAGAAAGCAGTTATCTGTAAGCCAGGAAGAGAGTCTTCACCAGAAACTGACCCTGCGATCACCTGTAACTTGAACTTCTAGTATTCAGAATTGTAAGAAAACAAATTTCTGTTAAGTCACTTAGTCTATGGCATTCTGTTATGGAAGCCTGAGCTGAATTATATATAATTACCAACAGTCACACACAAAAAGTAGATATTATTTTGTTTTTATACTACCAAAATAGTTTCAGAGCCTGGGTACTACTAGAATTTGATATGAAGGGCACTTATCCATAGATAAATAATTAAAACTGCATAATTAATATTATCAGTTAATTTATTGTCTTAAAAATAATAAGAATGAGTAATATGCGAACTAGTATTCACAATGCAAACAAAAAGTTTTAAGAAGATTGGGAAGAACTTCAGAAGAATAACAAAGACAATGGTAACAATGACATTAATTATGCTGATGAAGATTGTGATGATGAACTGTGAATCAATTATTTTAAAAGAACCATCAGTTGTTTTAGAATGAAAATACATGATTTTGAAAAATTTTTTTAAAATGACTGATGAGCTGACTAGCTGATTAAACATACCTTTACAGTTAATTATTGAGCTGGAAGTCCATACCACCAGGTTTTTCTAAGAACATAGCACAATAAAACAAAGATTTTTAGAGTATAAAATAACAGTTTAAGATCATTTCATGGAGTTTAGCTCCTCCAGAAGTAGAAGTTTAATTAATATCAATAAAATATAATTTCACATTTATTTTTTATAATATTAAAGACATATTTTTGGACATAGAATGCCTTGTTTATTGATTTTTAAAATATTATTAAATTAACATGTAAATCAGTAGTGAGGTAAAGAATAATTTGGAAAACTTGGAAAGTAGCCCAAAACACATTTGATTATGTTTTCTTACACAGAATTTTTAAAAATAAAAATGCTATAGAATTGTTTGAAATATTCCATATTTAAAGTATGCAGTATTCAAAGCTAACCAGGAAACTGAAAAAAGTAAACACATGCAAAACTACACATACACAAACAAACACACGTTTCTTTTTCCTTTCAGGTGGCATCTGGAAAAAGAGGAAAACATTCCATTTAGAAGAAAATCTCAATGTCGGCCTTGGGTTTGTGAGTTTTCAGGTCTCTCTTGTTTGAAAATGAGAAGACAAAATCTGGATTTTTCTATGTTCTCTTGGCTCCAGAGAAATAGCCATTGTTTTCCTGGAAATGCATGAGGCAATAGAAATCTATAGGTCCATTCATATAATTGCCACCTCAGCCATTGCTAATCCACCTGGTAGGCCCTGGGTTCTTCAGGACATTGAGTAATATGAAACTTTTCTAAAACAGAGGTTGCCTTCTTGGATTACACCTCATCCATCAGGGAGCAAGGCTCATGCTCTAAGCTCCAGTACACTGCTAAGAATTCTAGGTAAATATTTACTGATAATCCCTTCCTATCTCTCTGTCTACCTACTGACTCCTTCTCTGGGGTCCTAAATATATCTATTATAAAACTTTCTTGAGAAACTTCACTTATATCTTATGCTGTATCCTGTTTACTTAAAAAAAGTATTTACTTTTTACAAATGTCAATAGCTTTAGGGTAAAAGTGGGTTTTGATTACATGGATGAATTGTACAGTGGTGAAGTCCATGTTTTTAGTGTACCCATCACCCGAATAACATGCATTGTACCTAATAGGTAATTTTTCCTCCTTCATCCCTTTCCTAACCTCCTCGCTTCTGAGTCTCTAGTTTCATTATACCATCCTGTATGACCCTGCATACTCATGGCTTAGCTCTTTGCAATTGTGACTTGTGTTGCAATAAATATCTCATGAGGAAAACGCATTTTCTAATAATACTTTAGCTACTATTATTACATCAGCCTTCTTGCATAGGAAAACTTTCACACATCCAGAAAACATGTATTGCAAATGAGAATTGAATCAAATACTCCTATAAATGTTTAAGTGGTCCATCAAATAGCAGATACATACCAGAAATTTTATTGTCTTTTTTCTCTTCCCAGGATTATGGGTTTGACAAACCAAACCTTGGTCATAAACCATTTTAGCAATTTAGAACAGTCACCACATATATGTATATATCTAAATGTATTTGATTTTTTACTCACAAAAGCCCTTTTGGAATTAATAAGAAAATAAAACATTATTCTTATATGAAGCTCCACTTAAAACTGTCTATGTATCTTCTAGTGTCTTCAAATATCCCGCCTCCTACCCATAACGTACTAAGAAAGTTTAAGGCAATAAAAATCTTAAAAATTACTCTTATAACATATTCTCACCCTCCCCAGAGCCAGAGATCTCTTAAGAAAACTTAAATTCAAAACAAAATTAATTTTCTTTAACCTTAGTAGTCAAACCTCCTTTACTCTAATGCTATTATTTTGTTTGTGAGTTTCTTAAAAGGCTGTACACCAAAGACTAAATTGTGTAATGTCATTTTAATCATGACAGTATTTATATTCTTAGGAGCAATGAGATTCATCTTAATGACCTACTGTACTGGTATAATATTTTTATAGTAAAAATGGCCAAACAAGGCAGGGGAAATACATTGAATATATTTCAAAATGTCAAGTTCTTAGGTTGGAGCTCATATGGTTGTCTAGTTGGGGGAGACAACTCCATTCTCTTCTTTAATATTTTACAAATGAGAGAAGAGTTCAAAATCATTTAGAAGTTGATTTGTAAATCCAAGACAAGTAACCAAGTATTCTGACATCTCATTAAATGTCCCTGTAATATGTATTCAGTGTATTATTTATACCCATTTTAAAACTAAATCACTGCTACCTGAAAATTAAGTCTAGATATCAAACAGCTATATAGTCTTTTTCACATAAAAACAAAAGTTTATTCTACTCGTATAAACATTAAAATGTGGACATGTTTTTAAACAAACAAAAGTAAGAGTGCTAGTATAGTTTTACCAATATTCTGTCATTTGAACTAGGCACTGTGCTGATTATAGGACTGGAAAGTGACAAAATATTTTAATCCAATATAATAATATTCACAAATTCAATCAAAGCTATGTAAATATAATCTACAACTATTAACTTCCCAATTAATAGACTTACATACAGTACAATGTATAGTAGGGCATTTAATAATACAATCACCACTACTGAAAAGCTTTACTCATAAAATTTTAGTGCCTGGAATATAAAAGGGATTGCATGTGTTTTGAATAAGTAAATCAAATATTAAAATATATTCTTCTTTGTTAAAAACATTTTGTGTTGAGGTATAAAATTATATATTAATAAAAGAGATTTTAACTATTTAAATATAAGTATATATTATCCATTCGAAGTTTATTAATGATGGATGTAAGTATACAAAATACTGTAATTATTTGATACCAACATTTATTCACTAGTGTCTTTACTTTTCCATAAACTATACATAATGAATGCAGCTCTTTACAAGTAAATTTTGGTAGAAACAAAACCTTATAGAATAATTATGAGAGAAAAAAATGTAAGAAAATCTAAGGCCATAGAAATTTAAATTAAAATTGAAAACATTGGATGCTTAAGTCAATACATATAACTATTCCCTATTCAGATACCTTGTTCAGATATACCATTTCTTGAATTTTTAATTCACAAAAAGATTATTTTTATATGTATCATACTTGACAAAAAGGACCAAAAAAACCCTATTCTTGAATTTAAGTTTAATATTCTGCAGTTATTACATAAACGTAAGGGTTAGCAAACAGTAGTAGCAAATAAATACAATTCCCCAAATTTTTCAGCACTTACACAGTCATAAAAATGTTCTGTTTGAAAATAAAATATGTTTATTTTCCTATAACCTGGTATATGAGAGGAGCTCCCCTCTCTCTGCATTTTTTGACAGCATTTTTTTTTTCTTTTTCTTTTTTTTTTTTTTTACTTTTTGATAATAGCCATTCTAACTGGGGTAAGGTGATATTCCATTCCGGCTTTAATTTTCATTTGCCTGATAATTAGCGATGTTGATTGAGCACTTTAAAAATATATATCTGTTGACTATTTGTATGTCTTCTTTTGAGAAATGTCTATTCAGGTCTTTTGCCCATTTTTAATAAGATTATTTGTGTGTTTTGCTACTGAGTTAAATTCCTTATATGTTCTAGATATTAAGAAGTTGTCAGATACATAGTTTAAATTCTTTTTTAAGTTTTTATTTATTATTATTTTTATTTTTTGAGATGGAGTCTTGCTCTGTCAACCCAGGCTGGAGTGCAGTGGCACTAGCTTGGCTCACTCCAACCTCAACCTCCTGGGTTCAAGTGATTCTCCTGTCTCAGCCTCCCAAGTTGCTTGGACTACAGGCACATGCCACCACACCAGGCTAATTTTGTGTATTTTTAGTAGGAACGGGGTTTTGCCATGTTGGCCAGCCTGGTCTCGGCCTTCTGATCTCAGGTGATCCACCTGCCTTGGCCTCTGAAAGTTCTGGGATTACGGACACATAGATTAAATTAATAGAGTCATTATGGAAAACAGTATAGTGGGTTCCTCAAAAAATTAAAAATAGAACTACCATTTGATTCAGCAATCCTATTACTAGGTATATATCCAAAAGAAATGAAACCAGTATATCAGAGAGATATCTGCACTCCAATGATTATGCAGCACTATTCACATAGCCAAAACATGGAATCAAACTAAATGCCTTTCTACAGATGAATGGGTACAGAAAATATGAGGAGTGTATGTGTTTGTGTGTGTGTGTGTATGTATGTATTTTAAAAAGTTGATCTCATAGAAATGAGAATCGAATAGTGGTTACCAGAAGCTGGGACAGTACAAGGGAGGATAGATGAAGAGTGGCTGGACAAGGACTAAAAAGTTACGGTTAGACAAGAAGAATAAGTTCTGGTGTTTTAATACACAGTAGGATCACCATAACTAATAAAATGTTCACTTCTTTTTTTATTTTTTTTTTGAAATGGAGTCTTGCTCTGTTACCCAGGTGGGAGTGCAGTGGCGCAGTCTTGGCTCACTGCAACCTCCACCTCCCAGGTTCAAGTGATTCTCCTGCCTCAGCCTCCCGAGTAGCTGGGACTACTGCACCCATCATACCCGGCTAATTTTTGTATTTTTAGTAGAGACAGGGTTTCACCATGTTGCCCAGGCTGGTCTCAATCTCCTGACCTCAAGTGATCCACCTGCCTCAGCCACCCAAAATGCTGGGATTACACGCATGAGCCACCACGCCCAGCCTAAAATGTTCATTTCAAGATAGTTAGAAGAGAGGATTTTGAATGTTATCACTACAAAGAAATGACAAATGCTTAAGGCGATGAATAATCACCCTGATTTGATCATTATACATTGTATATATGCATTGAAACATCACACTGTATCCCACAAATACGTACAGTAATCATGTGTCAACTATAAATTTTTAAAACTTTAAATTAAAACATTAAATGGTAGATACTTCATTGCCACTGATAAGTGCAGAGATTTAAAGAGACAATAAGGAAAGATGCATAGAATCATGAATTTTGGAAAATAATTTCCTGGGTTTAAATCCTAGATCAACTATTAATTAGCTTTTTAACACTAAGGCACTTACTAATGATTTCCATTTCTTATTATACTCATTTCAAAATTAGAGATAAATTAAATGCATAGTATTAGCCAAGATTGAATGATGGACATAAAACTGCAATGAATTGTAGAAAAGATAATTTATTGTGGGAATTAGACCTTGTAAAATTGTGAAATGAGAGGGAGACATGAATATAAGACAGGGAGCAGGAGAGATTTAATTGAGTCACCACTCTGTCAAAGTGAGAAGCCAAACACATATTAAGGAGTGGAAGAGGAAATACAAAGAGGAAGACACCAACAGAGGGAATGTGAACATGTTGCCTCTGTGGGTCTATATCACCTGTAGTGAATGAACCAGGACACATAGAGAGAAAAGCCCACAGTTCAGAAGGAGACCTGGATGACTGGCATGGTGGCTTACGCCTGTAATCTCAGCATTTTGGGAGGCCAAGGCAGGTGCATCACCTAAGGTTGGAAGTTCGAGACCAGCCGACCAACATGGAGAAACCCAGTCTCTACTAAAAATACAAAGATTTAGCTGGGCGTGGTGGTGCATGCCTGTAATCCCAGGTACATGGGAGGCAGAGGCAGGAGAATCGCTTGAACCAGGGAGATGGAGGTTGCTGTGAGCTGAGATCACCCCATTGCACTCCAGCCTGGGCAACAAGAGTGAAACTCCATCTCAAAGACAAAAAACAAAACAAAACAAAACAAAAAAGAGACCTGGACGATGTATGGGGGAGCAGGAGGACAAGCTGGAAATTTCTGAGTGTTTCTGTGTCTGTCATCACCTCTAACCACAGCAACCTTCAAAGAGTGGTGGTCAATTCCACACTTCTCCATCCCACAGCCTGTGAAAGTTTCTGTTTTTTGTTTGTTTGTTTTTTTCTAACCCAGAAATATACAGGGAGGTGGACTCTGGAGAAGTTAATTCACAGTTTAGTCAAGTTAAAAATAGGATGATCTGCAACAACTTCCTTATTGGAAGTCTGTGAGAATTACATTGGTTAATGCATGTAAACAAGTCGTACAAACTCCCACTTGTAGAAACAGTAACCACACCCTCCTCCACAACTATCACATACAACTGGGATTTTGACACCAATGTAAGAGATGCTATCAGACATAAGAGCAGCACAGCGATGTGACACCCGAAGTAAATAAAACAAATGGAATCTGATGACCTTGCTTATTCTCCAAAGGCATTTTCCAGGACTCAAGAAGGGAGATGGAAATCAAAGAGACTCAGCATCTTTGCTGATTTAAAGAGACAAAGATCAGATTTTGAGGATGTTGAAATGGCTAAAATTTTCAGGGCATAATATAAGATAAAAGGGAGCTGTATAGAGAAAAAGCTTTTCAGATTTCCTTGAATCTTTGAATGCTGATCTGTGCATTCATAGAAGGAATTGCTGAGTTGCAGGAAAACAGTAAACTGAGGTTTTTGGACTTGACAAAGAACTGGCAGTTGTGTGTGTTCTCAGCAGCCAGATTAGAAAGACCTCATAATGTCCAGGCCATTTGAGAGAATCCTCAGAAGTGTATCACCATATTAATGGGATTACATTAGTGTTAGGCAAAGGATAGTCTAGAGGGGTAAAAGTAAACCTTAAATTGATTAAATTGTTTCTAAGCAAATTTATGCCAAGAAAAAAGTTCAGCTTTCCTTAAAGATATAATTCAGAATCCAAGAACTAAATTGACAACTGGCATTCAATTAAAAAAAAGTAAGAGATACAGAAATGACAGTTACTGGAATTATAAGGGCATTTAAATGGCTATTATAAACATATTCAATATGCTTAAAGTTATAGAAGAAAATATGTCCATAGTGAGAACAGAAATAGAAGATACATAAATGACCTAACTGCAACCACCAGAGATGAAAATTACAACATGAGAAATAAAAAAATATACTGAGATTATCAACAATTGAGACACAGCAGAATGAAATGCCATTGAACATGAAAGCATAGCAATATACACTGTCCAAAAGGAGGCAGAGAGGGAGGAAATAGACAAAGATAAATACACCATCAATGAATTAGAGGGCAATAATAAGTGACCTAAATATATGCTAAAATTCTTATAATTAAATAGTTGTAGTAATGGCTAAAAGATTTCAAAATTTGAAAAAACCCATATACCCATAGGTGCAAGAAATTAAATCAACCACAATAACAATAAATATAAACCCACAAAAAGGCATATTGTAATCGAACTAAAAAACATCTTAGCAGCAAAGACACAATCTTAAGAACACCTAGAGGAAAATACAGAAGATTAATAGAAGAAGAAAATTAGGTTAAACAATAAATTTATCATCACAAATCCATACATGCCAGACAAAAATGAAATAATAAATTAGTATGCTTTAAGAAAAATAAAGTGAACCAAGGGTTTTAAATACTGAGAAAATGTATTTCTAAAATAAAGAGAAATAAAAAGTTTTTCAGGAAACAAAATAAAAATTTATCATTCATGAACCTGCCTAAAAAAGTAAAAGTAACTTCTGATGGTAGAATGAAATGATACCTGATGAAAATGAATAAAAAGCCATCAGAAAAATAAATGTATGTGTAGGCATAAAAATAATACTTTTAACCTTGTTTCAGTTATTTTCAAAAGATACTTGATTTTATGAAAAATAGTAACAATACCCTTTGAGATTTATGTACAAGTAAAATATTTGAGAACAACAATACAAATGGGGAAATTAAAGTGCACTATTGTGCTGCTCATAGATTATAAGTGAAGTAGTATAATAGTGTATGAAGGTAAACTGTGATAAATCAAAGATGTATATTTTAAACTACAGGACAATCACTAAAAAGAATAGTTGAACTAAAATATGTAGATAATCGACCAGGCATGGTGGCTCACTCCTGTAATCCCAGCGCTTCGCGGATCACCTGAGGTCAGGAGTTTGAGACCAGCATGGTCAACATAGTGAAACCCCATCTCTACTAAAACTACAAAAATCAGCTGAGCGTGGTGACGCATGCCTGTAATTCCAGCTACTCAGGAGGCTGAGGCAGGAGAATTGCTTGAACCCGGGAGGTAGAGGTTGCAGTGAGCTGAGATCATGCCACTGCACTCCAGCCTGGGCAACAGAGCGAGACTCCATCTCAAAAAAAAAATATACACACACACACACACACACACACACACACACACACACACACACACAGATAATGAGACAATAGAATATAAAATGGAAGGATACTTTTTAAATATACTTTTTAAATATAAAATGGAAGGATACTTTTTAAATATAAAAAATAATAAATAAGAAAGAAGAAACAAACAGCAAGATGGGTAGATTTAAAAACTTATCAAAATTACAAGAAAATGGGAATGATCTAATCACACTAATGATGCATAGAGTATAACATTGGATTATAGAGGAAGACCAAAAATATTAACTTTAGAAAAATTTACATTAAATACAAAGACACATAAATTAAAAGTTAAAGGATGTTTAAAAAAAAGACATACCATAAAAACACTTCTTAAAATGAAGCCAGAGTGACTATATCAGTACCAGAAAAAGGGCTAAAATGTCAACTTTCTTTCATTTTCATTCATCATTTTACATGAGATCTTAGATAGTGCAAGAAAGCTAGATAAAGAATAAAAAACAGAGACATTTTAACATCTTATTTTTTGCAAAATTATGTACCAATAAATAATGAAGAAATATGCATAAATGCACTACAGTTCATGTCTTTTCTTAGCGTGGCTGTAGGCTAAATGGGAAACATTTCTATACATCAGTCATAAAGAATTGACAAATGGAATTTTAGAACAACAAAACAGATGGCAAAAGAACTCAGAATAGTAAGAAAAAAATTATAAAAGATGCACATAGTTTGAAGGCCTCAATGACCTGCCTTTAAAAACCATTATAAAGCCATAGTAAACAGTATGGGTTATTGTGAGCATAAGAACAACTATAGTTTCACTGAGCCAGAGGGAAGAGAAGTAGATGCACACATATGAGATCAATTGGGTTTGGATAAAATACACAGCATTTCAAAGGGGGAAAAGAGAATCTTTTTAGCAAATGCCCCTGATATACCTGGAAATCCATTACAATAGGAAATCTCTATACCTTTTGTTCAATTTTGCTGTGAATATAGAAGTTTTCTAAAAAATAAAGTATTGAAAGGGAAAAAAGAGAGAATGTACATTACATGACAGATGATAGATATGAATATAAAATTAAATACCTAAATTTGCTTTTAAGTTTAATTTGATATTTAGATAGAAATATCAAATTAAACATAAAAGTAAACTTCTAGAAATAAGCATTAGTAAAAAATATTTATGATCATGAGTTAAGCAATAATTTACTGGATATGATATACAAGTATAAATCATAAAATAATCTAGAAAGATGGCTGTACACCAAAAAATCATAATACAATTCAAAAATTTTAAAAAAATGTTTAACATGGAAATAAATATTTACAAAACATATACTTTAATAAACTAATTTAATCCTGACTATATAAATAGTTTTCACGTATAAAAACAAGCCCACAATCCGATAAAATTAATGTACAACAGTTGTAAACAAGCATTCCACCAAAGAAGATATATACATTGCAAAGAAACACATGAAATGATAGTCAACATCATTTTCATCAGGGAAGTGAAAATCAAAACCATAATGAAAAATTACTACAAATTCTGCCTAATGATTACCATTAAAAAGACTGACAGTACCAAGATTTGGAAAATATATAGAATAGCTGGAACTCCCATTGTTGCTAATGGGAATATGACATGATGCAGCTATTTTTGAAAACTACTTGGAAGTTTCTTATATCGCTGAAAATCCACTTGCCATGTTATTCACCAATTCAACTCCTAGGCATTTACTCAAGAGAAATAAAAACATGGGTCTACACCAAGACTTATTGACAGATTGATTCATAATATTTTCTGTTTCCAAACATGATATAATCCATATCTTCATCAATAGGAGAATGCATAAGACCAATTGTGTTGTAACCTTAAAATCAAAGATGATTTAGCAATAAAAAATAAAGTAATGATGGATGCAATAAATCATGAAACTCAAAATCACCTCAAAATCATCATGAAAAGGGAAAAGACCAGGAACCAAAGGCTATATGACATATGACAATTCTTATGTCAAATTTTAGAAGTGGAAAATAATGGAGACAGAAATCACACCAGTGGTTGCCATGGGAAGGCACTGGGGAGAAAAATGACACAAAGTGGCCATTTTGACTTTGAAGTTCGGTGGAAACACTCTGTACCATGAATTTGGTGCTAGTTACATGAATGTGTACATTTGTCAAAACTTGTCATAACGTGCAACTAAAATTGGTGAAGTTTATTGTTATGTTAACTGTACTACAATAAAGCTATTTCTAAATATTTTAACTTTTCTTTAGGTGCAGGGATACATGTGCAGGTTTCTTATGCAGATAAACTTGTGACTTGGGGCTTTGCTGCACAGATTATTTTATCACTCAGGTACTAAACATGGTATCATTTTTTTTTCTGAACCTGTAGCTCCTCCCAACCTCCTCTTGCAACTAGGCCCGAGTGTCTGTTGTTCCC
This sequence comes from Nomascus leucogenys, assembly GCF_006542625.1. Lineage (NCBI taxonomy): Eukaryota > Metazoa > Chordata > Mammalia > Primates > Hylobatidae > Nomascus > Nomascus leucogenys. Next base: position 19,603,457 of record NC_044386.1, on the reverse strand, counting down.
TACTTTCTGCTCATGGGGTTTCATTATTTAGCTCCCACTTATAAGTGAGAACATGCAGTATTTGTTTGTCTGGTCCTGCATTAGTTTGCTAAGGATAATAGCCTACAGTTCCATCCATGTTCCTGCAACAGATATGATCTCATTCTTTTTCATAACTGCATAGTATATAATGGTGTATATCTACCACATTTTCTTTATCCGGTCAACTGTTGATGGGCATTTTGGTTGATTCTATGTTTTTGCTTCTGTGAATACTGCTGCAGTGAACATATGTGTTCACTTGATGGTAGAATGATTTAAATTTCTTTAAGCATAAACTTAGTAGTGAGACTACTGGGTCAAAAGGTATCTAGAAACTGCACAATATATGTTAGCTACTGTAAAATACTCTATGCTTGCATTGTCACATTATTTTTAATTCCAGAGGGGAAAAATATTCTAGGTTTTAATGGAGTAAAATATTATTATTAACTATTGGCAAAATATTTAGAAATAACTATCCACTGTACACGATTATCCATTTTACATAACTATCCATAGTACATGAGTAGAATATGAATTAATGAATGTATTTAAAAAACCTGCATATTTGAAGAGGAAATGGGAAGAATTATTTTTTGAACCAAAGCAATAATACACAAGTCACCCTAAATTCAAGTTAAAAAATCAAATATTTACAAATATAAATATGAGATAAAAATGTACTAAGTTATACTATGCAAAATAAATTATGAATCTAAAATGGAAAAATATGAAATTTTATCTAGTTGCAGATATTATAGAACTTTAAGAAATTTAGAGAAAAATTTTCTGAGATTGAAAAGAATTATAAATATGTAATAGAAAATAAAATGACTAAGGAATTATACAAAAAAAAAAAGGAAAAAAAAAGTAAAACCTGTGAAAGACGTGTTAGGAGTTCAAGATATTAAAGTGAGTCCAATGAGGTGGGTGAGACTTGGGAGCAAGATAGTAGACTTATAAATAAAAGCCTTTGGTATTTGGTGTAAGATAAAAATATATACATAAAATGTGTGTGTGTGTGTGTGTATGTGTGTGTGAAAGAGAGAGAGAGAGAGAGAGAGAGATGGATTTTTAACCTAAAGTGTTTTTTAATAAACGAAGTATTTCTTATTTTATAATGCATTTGGTAGATAATTACAGCACATGTAATTATATTTTTATTTTCTTTCTCATATCCATCAGAGTGACCAGCATAGCTTGAATGAATGAAAATTTATATCTTGTCTCATTCACTGTAATCATTTAGTCTAATGGAAACTTCTGCCTGTTTCTACATACATATGTATCCTCAAAGCTGAATTCTTAAAAGTATATTCTTATATAGACACCAGGTCCCACTACTAAACCAAGGAAACTTACTTCAATTTACAGCAAATCATCTTATTCCTATGAAGTTGTAATGTATGTGCATATTTTTGCTTTGTTTTTTATTGTGTTTTAACTGGTAGTCTCTAAATGAGTTGATAATTGCTTTTTGAACATTTATAAAGTTCATTTGAAATATGTATATTATACTGAAGAGATACAGTAAGTAAGGTGCTACAGGCCCCATGCAAGTCCAAAACCCAGCAGGGCAGCTGTTAAATCTTAAAGCTCTGAAATTATCTTCTTTGACTCCATCTCTCACATTCAGGTCCCACTGATGGAAGGAGTGGGCTCCCAAGGCCTTAGGCAGCTCTGCCTCAGTGGCTCTGCAGGGCTTAGCCCCCACCGCTGCTCTCAAGGGCTGGTGTTGATTGCCTGCAGCTTTCACAGGCACATTGTGTAAGCTGTTCGTGTATCTACCATTCTAGGGTCAGGAGGATGGTAGCCCTCTTCTCACAGTGCCCCAATGTGGACTCTGTGTGGGGGCTCCAACCCCACATTTCCCCTCCACACTGACAATTTATTATTGCATTGGCTTGAAAATCAATTAGTTAGAAATAACAGTATAAAGTTATTTCAAGATACATCTTCTCAAAAAACTAACACAACTTTGAAATGTTAACTGAGTTGTGAGTTAAATTTTGTCTCTTCAAAATGATAAATTTAAGTCCTACCCCTGAAATTTGAATAAAAATCTATCTTTTATTTAGATCTGAGTTTTTAAAATGAAACAAAACCATTGCATGTTCCACAGTAGAGAATTCAAAAGAAATCAAAAGAAATTACTCCAAAATTTTCTTAAATCCTCTGGGGTCTTATTAAGACTTATACTGAGTACACATCTTCGGAACTCTAGCACAGCAGTGTAGTATAATCACATGGCCATTTGAACAGAAATTTTCTGGATATCAATACATCCTGTGAATGTAACCTTATTTGGAAATAATATTTTTAGATGTAATTGAGTTCAGATGAGGTCATACTGAATTTATGTGGGCCATATCCAATGGCTTCTGTCCTCAAAAATGGTAACTTGGATACAGAGACACACAGGAAGAAGGACATGAGATGAGGGAGACAGAGTTCAAGTGACGCAGCTGCAAGCCAAAGAATGCCAATGATTATAGATGACTATCAGAGGCTAGGAGAGACACATGGGACAGATTCTCTTACAGAGACTCCAGAAGGAAAGAGTCCTACCTTAATTTTGGCTTTTAGCCTCCAGAACTGTAAAAGAATAATTTTTTTGTGTTAAACCACCCAGTTTCTGGTAATTTTTAAAGGTATCTCTAGGAAACTATTACATACACTTATTACAATACTGTTGCCATTATTCAAAACACTTCTGGGGCTTCCCATGGAAACTGCCTCAGGCAGCATTAGGTTCCCAGTTATGTGCTTTATGTTAGCAAAGCCTTTGTATTTTCATAGTGGAATTGATTTAGTAAATAGCCAAAACTGATATAGTAACTGTATTAGTCTGTTTTCATGCTGCTGATAAAGACATACCTGAAACTGGGAAGAAAAAGAGGTTTATTTGGACTTACAGTTCCACATGGCTGAGTAGGCCTCAGAATCACGGCAGGAGGTGAAAGGCACTTATTACATGGTGGCGGCAAGAGAAAATGAGGAAGAAGCAAAAGTGGAAACCTTGATAAACCAATCAGATCTCATGATATTCATTCACTATCACAAGAACAGCCCAGGAAAGACCCACCCACATAATTCAATCACCTCCCACCAGTTTCCTCACACAGCACTTGCAAATTGTGGGAGTTACAATTCAAGGTGAGATTTGGGTGGGGACACAGCTGAACCATATCAGTAACATATGCTACTTAAGATGCTTCTTTTTTTTCTTTTTCTTTTTCTTTTTTCTTTTTTTTTGAGACAAAGTTTTGCTCTTGTAGCCCAGGCTGGAGTGCAATGGTGCAATTTTGGCTCACTGCAACCTCTGCCTCCTGGGTTCAAGTGATTCTCCTGCCTCAGCCTCCCAAGTTGCTGGGATTACAGGCACCTGCCCCCACGCCCACCTAATTTTTATTATTTTTAGTAGAGATGGGGTTTCACCATGTTTGCCAGGCTGGTCTCAAACTCCCCACCTCAGGTGATCCAGCCACCTCGGTCTCCCAAATTGCTAGGATTGCAGGTGTGAACCACTGTGCCCAGCCAAGATTCTTCTTTTAAAAAATGTACTGAAAAAATTTTAATAAGAAAATAAAGAAAGCTAAGACTTATTAGTAGTCTATAATGTGTTCAGCACTTTACATTGCTTTATGTTTGATATTTTATTTAATCTTAATAAGCCAGTGCAGTATATACTTCTTTATTGACATTTTACAGACAAGGGCCAGGGAATTGAGAGGTTAAGTATTGTGATGAATAATATACACTATACAGAGAGGACCTGCTAGTCTCTTTAAAGCAATATTTTTTAAGCATCTACTTTATTCTAGGTAATCTTTTTGGAACCAAAATAGTAGATAACATGAACAAAAATGGGATATAAAAATAAATATGATGTGTATAGTGTTCTTTGCAATGAAAACGAGTAACTTAAAATAGACTCTGATTCACATGAAAAACTTCATTAGAGAAAAAAAATCTTAAAATAGTCTTAGCTGAAATTTGGCATAAAAAGCTTTTCCTTGGACAAAAAAATAACTATCTTTTCTTTAGATTTGAATGTTTTTGATGAAATGAAACCATTACATGTTCCACTGTAGATAATTCAAGAGAAATTGGACATAAATGACTCCAAGATTTTCTTAAATCTTCTGAGGTCTTATCATGACTTATATTTAATACAAATCTTCAAGGCTCTGACAAAAATGTAGTATAATCACATGGGAATTTTAAAATATTATTTTTCTGCATAAAAATATTGAAATAAATTCCCTGTTGCCATTCTATGTTTTACCCTAAGATAACTCAAATAATTTCAGGAAAATGTACAAATATGTATTATTTCTGAAGTAATAAGACATATATTAGAGCACAGACAATGATTGAATGAAGAATATGATATTTTGAGATTAGACATTATAATACTTTAATCACTCTCTATTCAGGCTTTCAAAAGCCTTGCAAGTAAGAATGTAAAACTGACAAGTTGCAATTATGGAAAAATAAGTGTAAACATTTACAAAGATGAGGGTGCTTACTTATTTAACAAAATGTAACTATAGACCAAGTCTTTAAATAAGATTTTTCTTTGCTACCATAAATATTGTATGTAATTGGATGCCATGTTCTAACTATACCAAATGATTAAGGAGTAGTTAAGTCCCAATCAGATTTTGTATGGCTTTCTCTGCATATTAAGACTTTACTATTGAAGAAGTTTAAGTCGATTGCTCACATGAAGCGATATTCCTTTTTAAGAGCTTTATCTGTTAGTCTTGTATGGTATGATTTGGAGAAAGGGAGATAGACTAAAGCCACGTGGATCAGTTAACAGACAACTAAAATCGAGCAGGTGTGAGGTGATGGATGAAGTAGAAAAAAGAAAGGTAAAAGAAGAAATGGTTAGCATATAAATGGAAACTATATCAGAGGTAGAATTTGATATATATGGGTGGTGGTGGGGAGAGGGCGGTGTTCAGAATATATGAAGAACTTTCACAAAGTGATAAATCGCCAACAGAAAAATTTGCAGATGATTCAAATAAGCTCTTCATAAAATATCCAGTGGTCACCAAATATATGAAAAGGTGCCTTTATGTCATTTGTCATAAAGTAGAAAATGCAAATTAAAACAGAAATGTGATCTCACCAGAAGAGTAAGTACAAGTGACAGAGAATTGCATGTGTATGGAGAACATGGAGCAAATGGAATTCTAATATACTGTTGTAGAAAATGTAAACTGGTAGTCACCTTAAAAAGATAGTAGTATCTATTAAAGCTAACCTACTTACACCTGTAACCAAGTAGCTTTTCTTCTGTGTATATACTTACCATATATGTTCATTCATAGCAATGCAATAATAATAGCTAAAATCTGGAAAGAAGACAAATGTCCATCCACAGTAGCACCAATTAATAAATTGTGATATATTTATGCAATTGAGTCCTGGGTATTATTGAGAACGAACAAACTACAACCACATGCAACACTGTAGATATATGCCACATGCAAAATATTGAGCAAATTAAGTGAGACAAAAATAGTACCTATTGATGATCTTTTTAATATCAAGTGCAAAAGACAAAAATGACTACGATCTTAGATGTGAGGACTGTGACTACTCTTTTATTGGGAGTGGTGGGGACACCATTGTCGTTACCAACAACAAAAGTATATGAGGCAGGCTTTGTGACATCAGGTTGTGTTCTGTTTCTTCTTATGTGTGCCAGTCACAGGTGTGTTTATATAAATGTATCACCGGTGCGCTTATGAATGTGCACTCTTCTGGATTTAGGTTATAAATTTAATAAAATGTTTGGTATTAAAAATAACCTGATAAATATGCCAAGGAGCCCTGAGAAGCTATAAAGCATATAGTGGGGTGTCTAGAACTGCTAAGCATGGCTTGAAAATATGCATGTCACATTAAAATCCATGAGTAACTTACTGTTACTTCAGCATGTCTAAGAAATAAAAATATAATTATTAGTTCTCCTTGAAAAAGCATTTACAGAGTACTAGTATTTGAAATAAGCCTCTAGCTGAAAAGATTGTCATTTTTATTGTTACAGATACAATGACTACTTTAGAAATTTGCAAAAGTATTATCAATATTCAAAGTCATGTTTATAATTCTTTAGTTAAGCTTTTACCTCTGAAAAGTCAATAAAAGGGCTTTCTCTTCTTTAGTGTCTTAGTACTCTTTACTTCTTAATACCTATTTATTGTTCTTTAGTTTGAATGTAAAGTTTAATGATCCATACATTTTAGGCATTTGATTTAATAAAAAAAGAAACGTAGGATCTTAAAAAATGACTAATGACATCTTAAAAATACTCTTAATAAACTAGATTGCCTCATGATGCCATAGAACAAATATCAATGACTCAACAGACACTTCATTCACCAATTCACTTGAAAAAAAATTCAGATTAACTGGCTACTCCAAGAGAGAAATGCATGTATCCAAAAGTGTCTTTTTGTGAAGAGATGATGGTACTAAAGGTGGAGAAGTGAAGAATCTAGGGAGAAGATTGTCTTTCATAGTTTTTCAAGTGTACTATGATGATATTTGGATTATCCTGATGCATATGTAACATGAAACACTGTCTCATTTGTAGATTCATTTATTTCACTAATAGTGGTAGTAGTGATAACAATTTTCATAGTTTGAAAGGCCTTTGCATGAAAATGAGAAGTATCATAAGTACAACTTTCAACTATCAACCTTGAAAAACTCCATGGTTCTTCAAATTCATGCATTTGAAGAACCCACTTAGAAGATAGGGGGGAAGAAAAGGAATAGAACCCTTTATACATGGTTCTAAGTTGGTCTCATAACAGAGACTTTCTTAACAAGCAAAACATTGGTCAAAATATTACACGAATTTGTCAAAGTTATAGATTAAAATCTTTATATTTTCATGGTATACCCATTTCCATAATGTTTTCAAGATGCAACCTCATCTGTGATGGAAGAAACTTTACATTTTTACAACTATACTTTAATAATTATATTTTTAATTAGCTGTCTGGTTCTTTACATCATTTCATTGATATTAATAACTAAATTACCCATACAAGTATCATAGATGCCCAATAAATAGATATAATAGATATAGGCATACTTGTATGACTATTTGTACAGTATAAAAATGCTTTATCAGAATTATTATAAATAATTCAGTTCTTTCTCTCTACTTTGTAGCTTTTTGGAAATACATAAGCTGATAAACTTAATTAAAAGTCACATACCTAAGTAAAGGGGTTCCTAACTTATCAAATTCTAAGCTTTTTAGCATGGAACTAAGTCAAACATCCATATTTTCATGCTTATGAGAGGTAGAATGAGGAAAACATGTGGCTAGAGAAAATATTCATTAGTAAAGTTGCAAAGCAGGTAAATTTTATACATTAACACCTTATATCTTTCTTTCATTAAATTTTAAAAATTTAAAGTGAGATTTCTTTTTTTGCATTAAATAAAGCAACAAGAAAACTTTGTTACTAGCTTAAAAAAATAAGAACAAGCCTAATTATCAACAAAAGAGTAAGATCATAAGAATACATGGTAAAAAAAAAAATCCAACAGATGACAATTATTTCCAAGAAGAGATGCAATTCATAAAGCATTTTACCTAAGACATAATAATGGGAAATAGATTTTAATAATATAAAGTTAATTTGGACAAAACAGGCTAAATTTTAATGGGCTACTGATCTATTGTGGGAGTAGCATGAGAGTTTAGGATCTCTGAAAGCTCCAGACAAAAGAGGAGATTTCTATCCAGTTGTTATCCCTTTTCCCAGATCAAGTGTTTATGAGTAGGACTGAAAACAGGACAAAAATATCAACTGCAAGGATGCATGACTTGCCAGTATTTGAGGGTGAAGAAGGAAAATCTAACACAGCTTGCCTGTTTACCAAAACCAACATTACTACAAGGCAATAGTTGGCTGCCCATAGTGGTGGGCCTGAAAACCGGCCCAATACTCTGGTCCTGGATGTGATGAGAGGCAGAAGTTCTCTGCTACTGGAGGGGAAAATGGAACCTCACCTGCTCCAGATGCTTCATTTCCATAAGAAAGAATTTGTACGTCATTGGGAGAGAGACAGAAAAATGATCAGTATCCTCAACTGTGCAAACTAATGAAAGGCCAAGGTTGGCTACCACTGGGAAAGAGATAGAAAACCTGCCTGCCCGAGACTCTGCATTGACCCAAGATGAAAGCTCTCTGCTGCTATGGAAAGTACAGAAAATATACCCACTATAGATTCTTTGAATCTATGGTATTCAGTTGTCTGTTATTAAAGACTGAAAGGAAATCACACTCATTTCTGACACTGCATTGAAATGAGGCAAAGACCTGCCACCCTGGGGCATTGGTAGGAACACTCTTTGTTCTCAGGACCTTGAACTGAATGCGAAGAAGAGGTTGTTTGCCATGAAAGAGTAGGAGTGCTGAGAAAGGCTAAGGCTTGACTCAAAGAAACAGGATCTGCACCCGGCTGACTTGGAAGCAGGGAAACTGAAAACCTTTCTTCTCAATTTTAGTCTTACATTGAGGAAGCAGAAATGCCCTACTGCTGAGAGGAGCAAAAGCTCAGAAAGAACTCCTTTTAAGCAAAGTCTTCCTAGGCCTGCTAAAAACTGAAGGCCGGGCAGGAAAACACAGAAAGAAATCCTCCAGCATTCCACACCGCATACTAAGCTAAGACAGCTGCAGTCGATCACGAGAGGATTATCAAATCTATGGTGTACTGAATACATATATAGGATTGAAAATAGAGTAGAAATAGCAATTGCAAGGTTGCATGACTTGCCAATATTTGAGGATAAAGAAAGAAAACCTAACACAACTTGCCTATTTACCAAACCCAACATTACTACAAGGCAGTAGTAGTTGGCTGACCATAGTGGAGGGCAGGAAAACCAGCCCCATACTCTAGTCCTGGATGTGATGAGAGACAGAAGTAATTGCAAAGCCTAAACCACGTTCAACCACAAATTAGAATGACTCAACACCCCCACAGTAACAGAAGCAGTGTACCTATTTCTGGGCATAAATTGTATTTACCTCACGTTTTCTCTACCTTTACACACAAAGTATATAAGACACATTAAAAAACAAGGATACATGACCCATCATGAAAGGATAAACAATAGAACCAGGCAAGAAGTTAGAATTATCAGGAACCCAAAAATAATCAGAGATGAAATTACATATGCTATATCAATAAGAGTAGAAAGGTGAGCAACATGCATGAATTGTTAGGGGATTTTAGAAAATATAAAAATAAACAACTGGGAGAGGAGCCAAATAAAGAGAATATAAATTGAGAGAGAGAGAGAGAGTGTGTGTGTGTGTGTGTGTGTGTGTGTGTGTGTGTAAAATAGATGAGGAATCACTAAGATTGGCTTACAGCTGGAATAGATACAGCAGTGCAAAGAATTAGTAAACTTGAAGAATCAGTGAACTATATCTATGGCCAGAATAGATACAGCAGTGGAAATAATTAGTGAAGTTGAACTTGAATTAGTTAATTTGAAGAATTAGTCAACTTGTACTATTAAGTATCCTACCTGGAGCACAAGAGTGGGAATAAATGAAATGGATTATTTGAAACTCATGGAACTATATTAAAACATTCAAATATACAAGTATCGGAGACCCAGGAAGAGAGGAAAGAAAGAGAAAATGGGTCACAATAAATATTTGAAGAGATAAGGGTCAAAAAGTTTACAAATATTTGAAAATGAACAAGCAAATAAATATAAATTCAAAAAAATTTGGAGTACTTGAAGTGTGATTAAAAAAAAAGAAAAACACAGCCAGATATAGCATAATCAAACCAATGAAAACTAAAAAAAAGAAAAATTTGAAGCCAGCTGGAGAAAATTAAGATATGGTATAGATTGATGAATTCTCACAGAAACAATGGAAACCAGAAGAAAATAAAATTGTCTTTATAAACCTAAAGAAAAAGTCAAACTAGAAATGTATTTTTTGTGTATATTTCAAAAATAAGAATAAAAATTTTATATCCATCTATATGAAAAGATAGAATATATATGAAAGAAAAAATCTGAAAAAGTCTCTAACAAAGTTGTATTATACTACAGTCTTGTAGTAAATGCTAAAGTAAAGCAAATACTAAAGAAAGTTTTATATTTTTAAACAGAAAAATAAAAATAGAATATATTACTTACTAAATACAAAAAGTCAATGTATTTTGGGAAGAGTTATAATAATGTAGCATAGCTCTAAGGTACAATAATACAATATATAAATTCATGTCAATCTTGCTCAGAAATTCTATTCAGATGCCTAAAATCTAATCAATATATCATAGTCAAAACAGTTTACACTGGTAGTTCTCTGTGATAAATTTATTTTCACTCTATTAGACAGAAATAATGTTTATTAATAAATCCCACTGCATAACAGTTCGGGTGGCTTTGGGTCTACCCAGTTCTCCCCCGACTCTTGCTTGTATTTTTCAAGAATAACCATAGAATGTGCTGGGAAGGCAACATCCTGAGATGAGGAGAAATTGTCCTCAATAGCATTCTTTGTTCTAGTCTCCCTGCTAGAAACAGGATGTCCTTCATTGCCTTATCCCAGAGTTTCCTGGGACCCTGGCACATAAGATCCAGGATTGCTGCTTTCTAGAATCCTCCAGGGTCAGTGCAAGTGGGACACATGCAGATAAAATTCCGTCTACCCCAGGCAGCTTTTCTGAGCCTCAGGGAACCAGCTCACAGTGAATCCCAAGTTTCTGTTATTCCTTGCCGCCCATCTATAAACTGACTTCATGGATGTTCCGAAGTGTGTGCAGATGTTCTGTCTCACTGGACTTGGACAAGTTGGTAACTCTGAACTTTCTTCATATCCATCAAATCATGACACTCAAAATGAATTAACGTACTTGAGAATTTGAAAAGATCACAAATATTTTCTCTGACATGGACTTACTACTACTGCTCTATATATACAGACAAATGACAGTGACTATGTTCCAACAAAACTCTATTTATAGAAACAGGCAAAATTTGGCCAGTGGGCTGTCATTTGCTAATCATTGATTCAGATAATATTACATCTGATTTTCATTACTCAATTCTTTAAAGATTGATATTGTATACAACACAATTAAAGTGGAATACTGGGAAAATGGAATCCAAAACACTTATTTTAGAACACTAATTTGTTAACACAATTCATTTTAATGACTCTATAAAGCCAAAAGACAAAGTCAGTATAAGGCAGAGATGATATTTTTTTGAAAATCTACAAGTGTGTCCTGACTATCGTGTTACATAGGGAACTTATCAAGAAAATAAAAATAAATCCTAGAAATGTCAGTATTGCTTTAATTCAATTCAAATTTAAAGCAAATTAAAAACAGAAAGAATTAAAACTAATTTTTACAAGCAATGAACAACATTTCCAGGTTCCTAGTAATATGAAAAAATTCAAGGTTTCTTACATGTTTCAAACTTTTAAACAAAACAATGCATATTGTTCAAGATATGTGTTACATTTTAATTAAAATTAACCAGTTGAACAGTTCTTTTTTTTCTTCTTTTTTTTAATTATATTTAAGTTCTGGGATGCATGTGCAGAAGGTGCAGGTTTGTTACATAGGTATACACATGCCATTGTGGTTTGTTGCACCCATCAACCTGTCATCTACATTAGGTATTTCTCCTAATGCTATCCCTCCCTTAGCCCCCTACCACCTGACAGGCCTGGGTGTGTGATGTTACTCTCCCTGTGTCCATGTGTTCTACAATAGGTATTTCTCCTAATGCTATCCCTCCCCTAGCTTCCCAACCCCCGAAAGGCCCCAGTGTGTGATGCTCCCTTCCCTGTGCCCATATGTTCTCATTGTTCAACTTCCACTTATGAGTGAGAACATGTGGTGTTTGATTTTTCTGTTCCTGTGTTAGTTTGCTAAGAACGATGGTTTCAACCTTCATCCATGATCTCACAAAGGATATGAACTCATTTTTTTAATGGCTTCATAGTATTCCATGGTGTACATGTGTCACATTTTCTTTATCCAGTCTATCACTGATCGAGATTTGGGTTGGTTCCAAGTCTGCTATTGTGAATAGTTCTGCACTAAACATACGTGTGCAGGTGTCTTTATAGTAAAATGATTTATAATTCTTTGGGTATATATCCAGTAATGCAATTGTTGGGTCAAATGGTATTCCTAGTTCTAGATTCTTGAGGAATTGCCACACTGTCTTCCACAATGATTGAACTAATTTACACTGCCACCAACAGTGTAAAAGTTTTCCTTCCTATGTCTCCACATCTTCTCCAGCATCTGTTGTTTCCTGACTTTTTAATGATCGCCATTCTAACTAGTTTGAGATCGTATCTCATTATGGTTTTGATTTGCATTTCTCTAATGACCAGTGATGATTTTTTTTTTCATATGTTTGTTGGCCAGATAAGAGTCTTCTTTTGAAAAGTGTCTGTTCATAACCTTCACACACTTTTTGATGGGGTTGTTTTTTTTTTCTTGTACATTTGTTTAAGTTCCTTGTAGATTCTGGATATTAGCCCTTTGTCAGATGGATAGATTGCAAAAGTTTTCTCCCTTTGTGTAGGTTGCCTGTTCACCCTGATGATAGTTACTTTTGTTGTGCAGAAGCTCATTAGTTTAATTAAATCTCATTTGTCAATTTTGGCTCTTGTTGCCATTGGTGTTGGTGTTTTAGTCATGAAGTCTTTGCCCATGCCTGTATCCTGAATGGTATTGCCTAGGTTTTCTTCTAGGGTTTTTATGGTTTTAGGTCTTATGTTTAAATCTTTAATCCATCTTGAGTTAATTTTTGTATAAGAGGTAAGGAAGGGGTCCAGTTTTAGTTTTCTGCATACGGCTAGCCAGTTTTCCCAACACCATGTATTAAACAGGGAATCCTTTCCCCATTGCTTGTTTTTGTCAGGTTTGTCAAAGATCAGATTGTTGTGGATGTGTAGTGTTATTTCTGAGGCCTCTGTTCTGTTCCATTGGTCTATGCATCTGTTTTGGTACCATTACCATGCTGTCTGGGTTACTGTAACCTTGTAGTATAATTTGAAGTCAACTATCATGATGCTTCTAGCTTTGTTCTTTTCGCTTAGGATTGTCTTGGCTACACGAGTTTTTGGTTCCATCTAAAATTTAAAGTAGTTTTTTCTAATTCTGTGAAAAAAATCAATGGTACCTTGATGGGAATAGCATTGAATGTATAAATTACTTTCAGTAGTATGGCCATTTACACAATATTAATTTCTCCTATCCATGAGCATGGAATGTTTTTCCATTTCTTTGTGTCCTCTCTTATTTCCTTGAGCAATGGTTTGTAGTTCTCCTTGAAGAAGTCCTTCACATCCCTTGCAAGTTGTATTCCTAAGTATTTTGTTCTCTTTGCAGCAATTGTGAATGGGAGTTCACTCATGATTTGGCTCTATGTTTGTGTATTATTGGTGTTTAGGAATGCTTGTGATTTTTGCACATTTTGTATCCTGAGACATTGCTGAAGTTGCTTATTAGCTTAAGGAGTTTTTGGACTGAGATTATGGGGTATTCTAATTATACAATCATGTCATCTGCAAACAGAGATAATTTGACTTCCTCTCTTCTTATTTGAATACCTTTTATTTATTTCTCTTGCTTGATTGTCCTGGTCAGAACTTCTAATAGTATGTTGAATAGGATTAGTGAGAGAGGGCATCTTTATCTTGTGCTGGTTTTCAAAGGGAATGCTTTTAACTTTTGCCTATTCAGTATGATATTGGCTGTGCATTTGTCATACATAGCTCTTATTATTTTGAGATACATTCCATCAATACCTAGTTTATTGAGAGTTTTTAGTGTGAAGAGGCACTGAATTTTATCAAAGGCCTTTTCTGCATCTATTGAAATAATCATGTGGTTTTTGTCATTGGTTCTGTTTCTGTGATGGATTATGTTTATTAATTTCTGTATGTTGAACCAGCCTTGTATCCCAGGTGTGAAGCCAACTTGATTGTGGTGGATAAGCTTTTTAATGTGCTGCTGGATTCGATTTGCCAGTATTTTACTGAGGATTTTCACATCAATGTTCATCAGGGATATTGGCCTGAAATTTTCTTTTTTTGTTGTTGTCTCTGCCAGGTTTTGGTATCAGGATGATACCGGCCTCAAAATGAGTTAGGGAGGAGTCCCTCTTTTTGTATTGCTTGGAATAGCTTTAGAAGGAATGGTACCAGCTCCTCTTTGTTCCTGTAGTAGAATTCAGCTGTGAATCCATCTGGTCCTGGGCTTTTTTTGCTTGGTAGGCTATTAATTACTACCTCAATTTCAGAACTTGTTATTGGTCTATTCAGGGCTTCAATTTCTTCCTGGTTTAGACTTGGGAGGGTGTATGTGTCCAGAAATTTATCAATTTCTTCTAGATTTTCTAGTTTGTTTGTATAGAGGTATTTATAGTATTTTCTGATGGTAGTTTGTATTTCTGTGGACTCAATGGTGATATCCCCTTTATCATTTTTTATTGTGTCTCTTTGATTCTTCTCTCTTTTCTTCTTTATTAGTCTAGCTAGCAGTCTATCTATTTTGTTAATCTTTTCAAAAACCCAGTTCCTGGATTCATTGATTTTTTTGAAGGGTTTTTTGTGTCTCTATCTCCTTCAGCTGTACTGTGATCTTAGTTATTTCTTGTCTTCTGCTAGGTTTTGAATTTGCTTGCTCTCGCTTCTCTAGTTCTTTTAATTGTGGTATTAGGGGGTCAATTTTACATCTTTCCTGCTTTCTCCTGTGGGCATTTAGTGCTATAAATTTCCCTCTAAACATTGCTTTAGCTGTGTCCCAGAGATTCTGATATGTTGTGTCTTTGTTCTCATTTGTTTCATAGAATGTATTTATTTCTGCCTTAATTTCATTATTTACCCAGTAGTCATTCAGGAGCAGGTTGTTCAGTTTCCATGTAGTTGTGTGGTTTTGAGTGAGTTTCTTAATCCTAAGTTCTAATTTGATTGCACTGTGGTCTGAGAGACTGTGTGTTATGATTTTCATTCTTTTGCATTTACTGAGGAGTCTTACTTCCAATTATGTGGTCGATTTTAGAATAAGTGCTATGTGGTGCTGAGAAGAATGTATATTCTGTTGATTTGGGGTGGAGAGTTCTGTAGATGTCTATTAGGTCTGCTTGGACCAGAGCTGAGTTCAAGTCCTCAATATCCCTGTTAATTTGCTGTCTCATTGATCTGTCTAATATTGACAGTGGGGTGTTAAAGTCTCCCACTATTATTGTGTGGGAGTCTAAGACTCTTTGTAGGTCACTAAGAACTTGCTTTATGAATGTGGTTGTTCCTGTATTGGGTGCATATATATTTAGGATAGTTAGCTCTTCTTGTGTAACATAATGCTCTTTGTCTTTTTTGATATTTGTTGGTTTAAAGTCTGTTTTATCAGAGACTAGGACTGCAACCCCGGCTTTTTTGTTTTTTTTTTGCCTTCCATTTGCTTAGTAAATCTTCCTCCATACCTTTATTCTGACCCTATGTGTATCTTTGCATGTGAGATGGGCCTCCTGAATACAGCACACCGATGGGTCTTGACTCTTTATCCAATGTGCCAGTCTGTGTCTTTTAATTGGGACATTTAGTCCATTTAAATTTAAGATTAATATTGTTATGTGTGAATTTGATCCTGTCATTATGATGCTAGCTGGTTATTTTTTCCCATTAGTTGATGCAGTTTCTTCATAGTGATGATGGTCTTTACATTTTGGGTTGTTTTTGCTGTGGCTGGTGCCAGTTTTTCCTTTCTATATTTAGTGCTTCCTTCAGGAGCTCTTGGAAGGTAGGCCTGATGGTGATAAAATCCCTCAGTATTTGCTCGTCTGTAATGGATATTATTTCTTGTTCACTTATGAAGCTTAGTTTCGCTGGATATGAAATTATGTGTTGAAAATTCTTTTATTTAAGAATGTTGAATATTGGCCCCCACTCTCTACTGGCTTGCAGGGTTCTGCAAAGAGATCTGCTGTTAGTCTCATGGGCTTCCCTTTGTTGGTAAGCCGACCTTTTTGGCTGCCCTTAACATATTTTCCTTCATTTCAACCTTGGTGAATCTGATGAATATGTGTCTTGGGGTTGCTCTTCTTAAGGAGTATCTTTGTGGTGTTCTCTGTATTTTCTGAATTTGAATGTTGGCCTGTCTTCCTAGGTTGGGGAAGATCTCCTGGATAATATCCTAAAGTGTGTTTTCCAATTTGATCCATTCTCCCCGTCACATTCAGGTACACCAATCAAACACAGGTGTGGTCTCTTCACATAGTTCCATATTCCTTAGAGGCTTTGTTCGTTCCTTTTCATTCTTTTTTCTCTAATCTTGTCTTCATACTTTATTTCATTAAGTTGATCTTCAGTCTCTGATATCCTTTCTTCTGCTTGATCAATTCAGCTATTGATACTTGTATATGCTTCATGAAGTTCTCATACTGTTTGTCAGCTCCATCAGGCCATTTATGTTCTTCTCTAAACTGGTTTCTAGTTAGCAGTTCCTGTAACCTTCTATCAAAGTTCTTAGCTTCCTTGCCTTGCATTGGTTTAGAACATTCCCCTTTAGCTAGGAGGAGTTTGTTATTACCCACCTTCTGAAGCCTACTTCTATCAATTCATCAAACTCAATCCAGTTTTGTTCCCTTCGTGGCAAGGAGTTGTGATCCTTTGGAGGAGAAGAGGCATTCTGGTTTTTGGAATTTTCAGCCTTTTTGTGGTGGTTTTTCCTCATCTTCATGGATTTGTCTACTTTTGGTCTTTGATGTTGGTGACCTTTAGATGGGGTTTTTGAGTGGTCATCCTTTTTGTTTATGTCGATGCTATTGCTTTTGTTTGTCAGGTCCCTGTTCTGCAGGTCTTGTGGAGTTTGCAGGAGGTCTACTCCAGACCCTGTTTGCCTGGATATCACCAGTGGAGGCAGCATAACAGCAAAGATTGCTGCCTGCTTCTTCCTCTGGAAGCTTCGTCCCAGAAGGGCACCTGCCAGATGTCAGCTGGAGCTCTCCTGTGTTTGTCGACCTTTGCTGGGAGGTGTCTCCCTGTCAGGAGGCACGGGTGTCAGGGACCCATTTAAGAAGGCAGTCTGTCCCTTAGTAGAACTCGAGTGCTGTGCTGGGAGATCCACTGCTCTCTTCAGAGCTGGCAGGCAGGAACATTTAAGTCTGCTGAAGTTGTGCCCACAGCAGCCCCTTCCCCCAGGTGTTCTGTCCCAGGGAGATGGGAGTTTTATCTATAAGCCCTTGACTGGGGCTGCTGTCTTTCTTTCGGAGATGCCCTGCCCACAGAGGAGGAAACTAGAGAGGCAGTCTGGCTACAGCACATTTGTGGCACTGCAGTGGGCTCCGCCCAGTCCAAACTTCCCAGTGGTTTTGTTTACACTGAGGGGAACACTGCCTGCTCAAGCCTCAGTTATGGCAGATGCCCCTTCCCCCACCAAGCTCCCGTGTCCCAGGTCGACTTCAGACTGGTGTGCTGGCAGCAAGCATTTCAAGTGAGTGAATCTTAGCTTGCTGGGTTCTGTGGAGATGGGATCTGCTGAGTAAGAACCCTCAGCTCCCTGGCTTCAGCCCCATTTCCAGGGGAATGAACAGTTCTGTATTGCTGGCATTCCGGGCACCACTGGGGTACAGAAAAAAAAAAACTCCTGCAGCCTCCTTGATGTCTGCCCAAAGGACGCCCAGCTTTGTGCTTGAAACCCAGGGTGCTGGTGGCGTAGGCACCCAAGGGAATCTACTGGTTTGCAGGTTGCAAAGACTGTGGGAAAAGCGTAGTATTTGGGCTGGAATGGACCCTTCCTCACAGCACAGTCCCTTGCAGCTTCCCTTGGCTAGGGCAGGGAGTTCCCCAACCCCTTGCCCTTCCTGGGTGAGATGACATCCCACCCTGCTTTGGCTCTCCCTCTGTGGGCTGCACCCACTGCCTAACCAGACCCAAAGAGATGAGCTGGGTACCTCACTTGGAAACACAGAAATCACCCACCTTCTATGTTGGTCTCACTGGGAGCTTCAGACTGGAGCTGTTCCTATTCAGTCATATTGCCCATGAATCCCCGAATCCAAAATATTAAACACAAATATGGATTGGTATTTTGAAGGTCAGTGGAAAATAAATTACCTTCTACAGGTAATTTCTTTTTCTCACTGTTGGTCTCCATGTTGTCAAAGCATAGAGCAATGAGAGTTTTTGACCAGCAGTGGTGTGCAGATCACACCTTGTGAAACTGCTTAGAGCAAAATACAGTACCTTATATTTTTCTTGCCAAAGTTCAATGTCTCCGGACAACACTGGATGAGTATTCATCACATCTAGATTGTTAGACTTTTGTTTTTCCAAATTTTTAAATGGAATATGCTTACGAACTTAGTATAGTAAGATCATTTTAAGATATTGAGTGTTCCCTGACGCTTTGATATACATGGTTATTAAAAAACAGCTTTGCTCAGAAATTGCAGTCTATCCCTATCATTCATCTATTAGCCACAAGCTATTATTAGTTGTTTGATTTTTTTTAAGCTTAGATTGATATCATCATTCATCTTGGCTCCATCTGAAAATGTTTTGTTTACTTTGTGCCCATGCTTTGGCATGTTCTACAGCTCAGGGTAGAAACACACACACGATAGACTTACATACATAACTGTGATACACAACTGTGATACACAATTGTTAAGCAATTGACCATTACATCCATTTTTCCATAAAAGATATACTAATCTTATAGTAAATATATATTTTTAAATCTAAGTATAAATGATCAAATATTTTAAAAATCTATTTAGTATTCCTTCCTACCAATTTATAATTATATTTGACCTTTATTGTTACCATTATTGAGTTGACTGATTGGCTAACTTCTCTTCTATTATTTTCCTCCTTTTGACCTTCAAAAACTAGACATCTTGATTAGAGATAGCTGCAAAAACACATTCTTTGCAATTATTTTTGTTAATCAAATCTTGAGCAACACTGCATTTCTTTCTATGTTAATATCTGGTTCTTTACTGAAATTGAGTAATTGTGTTATGAAATATGTTATTTCTTAGGCAGAATTTATGCAAATGATTTTCATTGTGATGCAATAAGAAGGAGAAAAGCTCCATGAAAAGTAAACTCACAAAATCAAATTATGTGAAAAAATTGAGATTAACTGTATTTAACTTTAACATCATTTTCTGATTTTTACACAATACTTCATGAATTGTTTCAAACAATGATGAAAGAGTAGCAATAGTTTTGGTGAGAAACTTCAAGGTCAATGAAATTGCCATAGCATGGTAGTCAGTAAGTTGTATGAGAGTTATTAGAAAGAAGACTATAAGATTACAAGAGACTGAGGGTATAAAAGTTTTAGTAAACATGTTATAAAGAATAAATATTTAGCAATTTATATCAGACTAAAATTAAAGCAAAATATTTTATAAAATTAAATTTAAAAAGGAAGGACTGATGTGAGCACATTCCATTAACAAGAATATATTTCAGCTTTGTTAGTGACCCCAGTGGCCTAGAGGTTAGTAAACCCAAGCTACCAAGTACCAGTATTGTGGAATAATATTAAATGTCCACATTTTGATCAATAATACTATTTTTATTTAAAGTCTCCAGACCTACTTTGAGAATTCTGCTTTAATGAATGAATACATAAAAATGAAGACATATCTTAAACCTTGCTCTACAGATAGAATATTATATTTAATCTAATCTAATATTATATTATAATATTATAAACACATAGTATTCCCACTGACAAAGTATGATAATGTTACTATCAAAAGAAAATACTTATAGCAAGCTTTAAAATTGAGTCTAAGCAGCAAATCACCATGGCACGTGTATACCTATGTAACAAACCTGCACGTTCTGCACATGTACCCCAGAACTTAAAGTATAATAACAAAAAAAACTGAGTCTGTAAGAAGCCTTGATAATACAAACATTCACAAGAAAACTAATATCAACATATAATTTATAAAGTCAGAAGAGGTAACTTCAGCAGTGAAGAAGGTTGCCAAAATGAAAACAGTTTTCATTTTTATTAAGTGTAATACACTGGGAAGTGTTCAGATATGTGGGTTTTCAATTTCATCTGCTACCTAAATGTTAATGAAACAAGGGATGTGATTTTCATTATCTATCATAGTATAGACAGATGGACTCAGTAAACTTAAAGCCAGTCAAGCAGTTAATATGTTGCATTGGGTATTTATCTTCTAGAAATAATTAAATTGTTTATCCAAAATGATCATAAAAGAAAATTAATTTGCTGTATAGATTCTAACTTCTTATAAAACTACACAGTTCTAACCTTTTTTTTCTGTTGAACTGCAGGTTGTTGGCTGAGGCCAGGCTTACCCAGTATGTAACTCAGCCTCTCTTTAGTACAATTCTAGGAGTTTCTGAAATCTAGTTTGAAAAGAGCAATTCTAGAATATTAGCAAACTTGTCTTGCAGCCCTGTGATATTTGGCAGAGCAAATATCATCATTACCAATACTTACTTTTATCCTCTAAAATTATAATTGACCTTTATAATTTATGTAATATAAAAATGATCTGTTATTGTCCATGGCCCTTGGATAGTTTCTTAAGATCTTGGATCATTAGCACTCAAATACATCTTTGATACTACTTCAGTCAATGTGCTTTTTAACAATTCTGCTCTAAATAGAAAAATCAGCAGTGAACCAGTGGGATAGTAACTCTCTGAGCAGTAATCTTGAAATAGCAATATTACTTCAAAGAGCGTATAGCCATGTAAAATGAAGTTCAGATACAGTTATAGGCCATGGACTTCTTCAGCCCTGACCACAACTCTCAATAACAAGAACAAAGATGCCTTATAAGGTCTAGCGGCAGCTCTTCGGTCACAAACAGACACAGGGATTTAGAAGACCAGTATTACCATTCAAGCACCACATAGAGTTAGAAAGTTTCTGATAAACAATTTTAGTTAATATTTAAATATTTATAGCTCTTTTCTGCCTGCTTTTTGGTTTTCAATATTTGTAACCACTTTTTATTATGGCCAGATTTCCTTTCTTTAATTTAACATTTTTTCTGTATTACCCCAAAATCTATTGTGTTGAAACTACTTTGTTTATATTGTCTCTGGATAAAATATGGATCCTATTTTTTTTCAAGCCAGGCATTTATATAACTTTCCTTGGTGTTGAAAAAGGGAATATTATTCAAGAATAATGCATTTCTTCTTATGTCCCTTGATTATATAATCCATAGTAATCCAATTATGTATTCCAGGGACACAAGAAGAAATCAAATCAAATGAAAAGTACCTCATAATGTAAATAAAACTATATGTATATTCTGAAATTGCACTCTTGAAATTACATCTAATATTAAATATTCTGTGAGTTTTTAAACTTGCTGTGTGTGAACGTGTATGCAGTTAAATAAGCATATAGCCAAATATAGCCAATTGAAGTTACTGACTCAGATAGGACAATTCCCTGAGTTGTAGAAAATTACAATATTAAGACATTTTGAATGGGGTATGCTCTTTTATAATTATGAAAGCAAACAATGATAGATGAAGAAAATTCTGTAATTAATCAAGATTTGAGAAATTAGCTTTGAATACAAGTCACAGAAACATTCTTCATTGATAATTCAATAAGATTTTCCTTAATAGTTTACTAAAATTTTATATGTATATTCATACCTCTTATGCAGATGACATTCTACTAGGAGATATGGAGAATTTTAACACATAAAATTCTATTTTGTGGTGACAAGAGATTGACAATTTAACAAAGAAGAGAATATGTTCATAACGTTCATTTTTTTTTCTAAGAGGATTTTTCTTTCTGCGAAGAAAGGCATTCAAACTGATCCTTAAAGAATTAGAAAAATTTAGAGAAGAGAAGTTGAATCAGAAAGGAAGGAGAAAAGAGGGAATAGTAGGAGCAAGGATATTCTGGTTAGAAAGGTGTCAATGAAACCAACACAGCTTTCCATGGCAGACGGACGTAAGGGAAATTGGAACACTGGGCATCAAGGGAAAGTCATAGAACATTCTTGGGAGCCCCAAATTGTTCAATCACTTGTCTGAGTATAGGATTCTAGATTAACACTTATTTTTCTCAGGACATTAAAATACTATGTTGTCTGACAATCAACTCCTTTCTCATGCTAGTACGTCCTCCTTTTCCTATTGTTCCTTTTTTTTCCATCCATATGTCCGTCAGTCAATGAATGGATAAAATACAGTATGTCCAATATATGAAATATCATTTATGAATTATAATTATTATTATTTTGCTCTATCCTTGTTTTTTCTTTAACTCTTTCTTTTATAACTGATATCTCTGTGAAGTATTTACATCAGTTGTTGCAGATTATTGGTAATTGCAAAATCAGCACACATGAAGGGCTGGACCGGCACAATTTAAGTGATCCTTGGTGATAACCTGAGGATATTTGTTACTAATTGATATATTATTAAGAGACAATTATACCATAATGTGATGCCACATCACACTTACTTGGTTATAATTAAAAAGATAGAAAAGTAGTGTTGGTGAGGATGTTAGAGGCTGGAAGCTTTGTACTGTGCTGGTAGGAATGTAAAATGGTACTGCTACTTTGTAAAAGTCTGGCAGTTTCTCAAAAAGTGAAACATAGAATTACTATACGATCCCACAATTCCACTCCTAGACAAGTACTTGAGAAGTAAAAATATATATACACCAAGTTCATAGCAGCACTATTTATAATAAACAGCAAAGAAAAATATAAATGTCCATCAACTGATGAATGAATAAATGTGTTATGTGCAGTGAAATATTATTTGTCAATAATAAAAAATAAAGTACTGATGCATACTAAATTAAAAATGAATTTTTAAAAATATTATGTCAATAAAAGGAATTAGTCACAGAAGACCATGTGTTGTATGATTTCATTCATATGAATTGTCCAAATTGGCAAATCTCTAAAGACAGAAAGCAGATTGGTGGTTGCCTGGGACTGAGGGTGACTATTAAGTAAGTGGTATAGAATTTTTGCTTTGGGGTAATTGAAATTTTCTAAAGTTTATTGTGGTGACGGTTGCCCCACTCTGTGAATATACCGTCATGAGCTGCGTAACTACATTTTGGTCAACAATGCATATATGGTCCCGGTA
Source organism: Nomascus leucogenys (assembly GCF_006542625.1). Lineage (NCBI taxonomy): Eukaryota > Metazoa > Chordata > Mammalia > Primates > Hylobatidae > Nomascus > Nomascus leucogenys. The sequence goes on along the minus strand of NC_044386.1, from coordinate 19,580,250 downwards.
ATTACAATAGAACTAAAAATGTTTCTACCATATCATATGTTTTCTATGTTTAGATATGTTTACACAGGCAAATACCATTGAGTTACAATTGCTTACAGTATTCACTACTGTAACTTGCTGTACAGGTTTGTAGCTTATGAGCAGTAAGATATATGGGGTAGCCTAGGTGTGTAGTAGCCTATACTATCCAGGTTTGTGGAAGTACATTGTATAATGTTCACACAAGGATGAAATTGCTTAATGATGCATTTCTTAGAACATATTTGCATTAAGCAATGCATTGTTGTAACAAAATCTATTGAATTTTAAAATTTAAATTAATATATTGTATGGTATGTTAGTTTATTTCAAATATATATGTATGTGTGTGTATATATATGTGTGCATATATATACACATATGTATACAAATACATATATATATATATACACATTACTAGATGGCCACTAGCATTTTTATAAACTATTGTACAAATTGCTGTATGATGGGTCATATGAGTTTCTTTAATGGTAGACAGTGTTCACAGTATAAGGATATAGTGACAGGTCATTTCTAGGTAGAATAAAGATGAGAAGTATGATCGAATTATTGCAAGGAATTTCAGTAATGATTATTTTCATAACAATTGGGATACGGCTTAATTCCTGAAATATACCTAAAAAGTATTCTTTATTTGAAGTATACCTAAACAAATATCAGCTTCATATTATCTTGTGTCACTTTTTCTGAATTTAATGAACTACCTTACCTTGAATAAAAATCAGTAAGTGTATCAGAAATGAACCATTTGTTATATTTGTGTATAATAAGCCAAATTAATAAGCTCACTTTTATTCTCAAACATATAGCAGGCCTGGCCTTTCTTTCTGAGTTGCCAATTTAAGCCAAAAAAATTCTTTTATTGCTGGAATTTCTTGCAGTAATTGGACCACACTTTTCATCTTGATTCTACCTAGAAATGATCTGTCACTGTATCTACATACTGTGAACACTGTAATAAAGAGAATTTATGTGAACCACTGTACAGCAATTTTTACATTTAAATAATTTATAAAAATGCCAGTGGCTCTTATTTCACATTGTAGTTTGCAGCACTACAGAATAATTGCAACTCACATAAAGATAATGAGCAATGGGAGCATTTAAGATACTTTTAGATTGGCGTAATTAACACAATTTTATTCAAAGTCTAGTTAGAATTTTAGAACATTGTTTAACTAACTTTACAGTACTGAGTATTGTGTTCTCATCATTCAGTGTAGATTAACATAATCTTGATATTTTACCTTAATAAGTGTAAGACATAGTCGTTCAGGAATTACAAAAGCACTCACTTCCTCATTGTTCCTGTAAAGAAAATAAACTAGTTAATTTGAAACAAGTAAAATATATTCATTTTTGTAACCTCAGCTTTATTTGTATATAACAAATAACTAGCTTTATTTGTAATAGTGAAAGTATGTATTGAGAACATTAAGGTCATGCATAAATTTGCAATGGATCCCAAATATTCTATAATGTAAAAAGATTTCCTCAATTTTGAGTTTCTTTAATGTGGTGTGTAAATAATTGAGCCTAGATATTTTGTACATTTGGTTAAAATACACACACACAGACACAGAGAGAGAGAGAGAGAAGAGAAAGAGAGAGAGACATACTTCGGAGATATTGCAGGTTTGTTTCCAGAACACTGCAATAAAGTGAATATTTCTTTTTTTATTTTTATTTTTATTTTTTTGAGACGGAGTCTTGCTCTGTCACCCAGGCTGGAGTGCAGTGGCACAATCTCGGCTCACCGCAAACTCCACCTCCCGGGTTCACGCCATTCTCCTGCCTCAGCCTCCCAAGTAGCTGGGACTACAGGCGCCTGCCACCACACCTGGCTAATTTTTTGTATTTTTAGTAGAGATGGGGTTTCATCGTGTTAGCCAGGATGGTCTCGATCTCCTGACTCTGTGATCTGCCCGCTTCGGCCTCCCAAAGTGCTGAGATTACAGGCGTGAGCCACAGTGCCTGGCAATAAAGTGAATATTTTGATGAAGCAAGTGTTATAGTTTAGATGTTTGACTTCTTGAAAATCTCACGTTGAAGCTTGTACTCCAATGTTGGAGGTGGGGCTTAGTAGGATGTGTTTGAATCACAGGGGTGGATCCCTCATGAATGGCTTGATGCCATTCTTACAGTAGTGAGTGAATTCTTGCTCTAATAGTTCCCTGAGGTATGCTATTTCAAAGATCCTGCAACCTCCTACCCTGCTCTCCGGCTTCCTCTTTTTCCATGTGTTTTGGCACCACATAGTAATGCTGCTCCCCTTTACCTTCCACCACAAGTGGAAGCTTGACCTCCTCACATCCTCACAAGAAGTCAAGCAGAAGGATGCCAGAGCTATGCTTCTTGTACAGCCTGCAGAACCATGAGCCAAATACACCTCCTTTCTATACAAATTACCCAGATTCAGGTATTCCTTTATAGCAACATAGAGTAAGACAGTGAGTCACACAATGTTTTTTTGGTGTCCCAGTACATATAAAAGTTGTATTTATATTATACTATAGTTTATTAAGTGTGCAATAGTATAATATCTAAAAAAATGTGCATATGTTAATTTTAAAATATTTTAAAAAGTGCTAATAATTATCTGTCCTTTAAATGAGTCCTAGTCTTTTTGCTGGTGGAGGGTCTCACCTCACTGTTAATGGCTGCTAACTGAAGAGTAGTGTTTACTGAAGGTTGGGGTGGCTGTGGCAATTTCTTAAAATAAGACAAATTTTACCCATAGTAGAAATTCTTTTGGAGTCAATATTTTCCAAAACTGCCACTGCTTTATAATTTAAGTTTAGGTAATGTTCTAAATCCTTTATTGTCATTTCAACAATGTTCACAGTCTCTTCACCTGCAGTAGATTTCATGTCCAGAAACCACTTTCTTTCCTCAACCATAAGAAGCAAGTCTTTCTTCATTTGAGTTTTATCATGATATTGCAGCAGTTATTTATTGAAGCAAATAAACTTCTTCCAAACTCCTGTTAATGTTGATGTTTTGATTTCCTTTCATGAATCAAAAATATTCTTAATATCGTGTAGAATGGTGAATCCATTACAGAGGTTTTCAATTTATTTTGCCCAGATTCATCAGAGGAATAATTATCGCTATACCTTTAGAAAATGTGTTTCTTAAATAGAGAGCCTTGAATATCAAATGACTTCTTGACCCATGGGCTTCGGAATAGATTTTGTGTCAGCAGGTATAAAAACAATATTAATCTCAGCCAGGAGCGGTGGCTCACAGCTGTAATCCTACCATTTTGGGAGGCCGAGGTGGGTGGAATGCCTGAGCTCAGGAGTTTGAGACCAGCCTGGGCAACATGGTGAAACCCTGTCTCTACTAAAATACAAAAAAATTAGCCAGGCGTGGAGTGTGTGCCTGTACTCCCAGCTACTTGGGACGCTGAGGCAGCAGAATCGCTTGAACCCAGGAGGCAGAGGTTGCAGCAAGCCGAGATCGCGCCATTGCACTCCAGCCTGGATGACAGAGTGAGACTCCATCTCAAAATAATAATAATAAGAAGAATAAGAATAATATTAATCTCCTTGTATATCTCCCTCAGAGCTCTTGGGTGACCATATGTATAGTCAACAAGCAGTAATATTTTGAAAGCAATTTTAATCTAAGTAGTAGGTCTCAACAGCGGGCTTGACAATTTTGTAAGCCATGCTGTAAACATGGGCATGGTTATCTAGTCTTAGTTACCACTTATAGAGCATAGGTAGAGTATAATTCTTAAGGGCCCTAGACTTTTCTAAATGGTAAATGAGCATTGGCTTCTACTTAAAGTTAATGGCTGCATTAGCCTCTAACAAGAGAGTCAGCCTGTCCTTTGAAGCTTTAAAGTCAGGCTTTGACTTCTCTAGCTATGAAAATCTTAGATGGCATCTTCTTCCAATATAAGGCTGTGTCATGTACATTAAAATCTATTTAGTGTAGTCATCTTCATCAGTGATCTTTGCTAGATCTTCTGGATAACTTGCTGCAGCTCCTACATCAGCACTTGCTGCTTCACCTTGCACTTTCATGCTATGGAGGCTTATCTTCTTAAACTCCATGAACCAACCTCTGCTAGCTTCAAATTTTTCTTCTGCAGCTTCCTCACCTCTCTCAGTCTTCACAAAATTGAAGACAGTTAGGGCCTTTTAATGAATTAGGCTTTGGCTTAAGGGAATTCTGTGGGTGATTGATCTTCTATCCAAACCACTCTTAACTTTCTTCATATCAGCAATAAGGCCATTTGCTTTCTTATCATTTATGTGTTCACTGAAGTAGCACATTTAATTACTTTCCCAAACTCTTCCTTTCTATTCAAATCTTGGCTAACTTTAGTACAAGAGGCCTAATTTCAGCCTCTATCTCAGCCTTCCACATACCTTCCTCACTAAGCTGAATAATGTCTAGCTTTTGATTTAAAGTGACAGATGTGTGATTATTCCTTTCATTTGAACATGTAGCAGTCATTGTAGGGTTATTAACTGGCCAAATTTTAATACTGTTGTCAATAGGGAGGCCTGAAGAAAAGGAGAGAGATGTGGGATTGGTGGGGCAGTTAGAACACACATATTTTTCTATTGAGTTTGCCGACTTGTATGGGAACAGCTCATGGGGCCCCAAAACAATTACAATAGGAATATCAAAGATCCCTGATTGCAGATCACCATAACAAATATAATGATGATAAAAATATTTGAAATATTGTGATAATTACCAAACTGTGACACAGAGACACAAAATGCATACATGCTGTTGAAAAAAAAAGGCACAAATTATTTTGCTCATTGCAAAGTTGCTAGAAATATTTTATTTGTAAAAGGTACAATATTTGCAAAGTACAATAAATTAAATCATAATAAAATGAGGTATGGCTACACACACACACACACACACACACACACACGTATAAGGTTAAAGTTTTAGGGTAAAATTTACCAATAAATTACATGATAATGACCTTTCATGTAACTTCATAATGACTATGGAAATTTACATGGTCCAATTCATGGCATCTGCTTGTGAAATTCAATAAAAAACTATGGGAGGGGAGTGTTAGTGGATGAATCGTGTCCCTCTAAAACTCATATTGAAGCTGAATTTCCTAGCATCTCAGAATGTGAAAATATTTGGAGATAGGGCCTTTAGAGAAGTGATTAATCTAACATGAGACTATTAAGTGGGCCCTATTATAATCTGACCAGTGTCTTTATAAGAAGAGGAAATTCAGAAACACACAATCATACCAGAAATGCATTGTCAGAGAAAAAAACCCATGTGAGAATACAAAGAGAAGATAGCCATCCGCAAGCCAAGGAATGAAGCCTCAAAAGAACCTACACTTGTCAACATCATGATCTTGGGCACTCAGCCTCTGAACTATGAGAAAAGAAATCTCTGCTGTTTAAGACATGTAGTTTGTGGTATTCTGTTCTGGCAGCCCTAGGAAACATACAGGAGATCTTTGCCAAAAAGTCACAAGATAATTTTGTTAACTTTAAATACTTAACGATTAGTACATTTACCTATGCATGAAAGGGGAGAGAATGTTTGAATTTCTCATTTAAAATGTCATTTTTGTTGCAACATTTTACAAATACTTATTACAAACTTTATTTGTTGCTGTCAGTTGATACTCATCATCTATTCCTACTCCATTTTAAGATCACTCATGTGTTACTAAGAAGGGAACATTAAAACTCATATTTTAAGGATGTGCATGTAGCCAGATAACTACAAACAATTCAGACTCTACTTTCTTGAAGTAGTGGCATAAAATTCAAATGCAGAAGAAAAGTGACATTTCAGTATCAGTGATAACTCACAGGTGATCTTTAGCAAATATAGAGTAGCAGCAGGCATAGTCTATGCTTCCTTACCTAGTCACAAACTTCATGAGTGTGGGTGGCTCTGTGATGATATCAGTGACAACAGTAGTTTTCTGGCCAGGGTTATGGCAGCAATGGTATGTCACTGTAGACAATGACAGTGACTTCCATCCCTCCAACTCCACCAGTGGTTTGACAAGCATGTAATTTCCTATGTTAAATGTATTTTTGCATTTAGTATGATTTTGGCTGTGGATTTGTTGCATATAGCTTTAGTTATTTTGAATTCTGTTCTTCCAATGCCTACTTTGTTGAGGGTTTTCATCATGAAGCCATGCTGAATTCTGTTAAATGCTTTTTCTGCAACTACTGAGATGATCATTTGGTTTTATTTTTAATTTTGTTCATATGGTGAATCATGCTTATTGATTTGCATATGTTATATATTCTTGCATCTCTGAAATAAAAGCCACTTGATCATGGTATATTATCTTTTTGATGTACTGTTGGATTCAGTTTGCTAGTATTTTGTTGAAAATGTTTGTATTTATCTTCATCAGAAATATTGGCCTGTAGTTTTTTTCATTGTTGTTGTGTCCTTGCCTGGCTTTGTTATCAGGGCAATAGTGGCTCCACAGAGTGAGTTAGGGAAGATTTCCTCCTTTTTGATGTTTTTTTTTGTTTGTGTGTGTGTGTGTGTGTATGTGTGTGTGTATAACAGTTTTTAGAGGACTGGTGCTAGTTCTTCTTTGATACCTGGTATAATTTGGCTGTGAATCTGTAAGGTCCTTGTTTTTTTTGTTGTTGTTGATGTTGGGAAATTTTTTATTACTGATTCAATCTCACAGTTGATTGTTGGCCTGTTCAAAATTTCTGTTTCTTCCAGGTTCAATCTTGGGAGTTTGTATGCTTCCAGGAATGCATATATTTCTTCCAGGTTATCTAATTTGTGAGCACACAGAGGTTCACAGTAGTCTCTAATGATCTGTTGTATTTCTGTGGTATCAGTTGTAATTCTCCTTTTTCATTTCTAATCATGCCTATTTGAACCTCTTTTTTTTTTTTTGGTTAGTCTAGCTGGTGGTCTATTAATTTTGTTTACCTTTTCAAAGAAACAACTTTTTTATTTCATTGATTCTTTGTATTTTTTATCTCAATTGCATTAAGTTCTTCTCTGATTTTTTTATTTCTTTTCTTCTAATAGCTTTGAGTTTGGTTTGTTACTTTCTTTTCTTTCCGAGTTTCTTGAGGTACCATAGTAAGTTGTTAATTTGTGATCTTTCTATCTTTTTAATGTAGGCATTTAATGCTATAAACTTTCTCCTTATCACTGCTTTTGCTGTATCCCAGAGGCTCTGACATGTTGTGCCTCTATTATCACTTGTTTCAAACAACTGAAATATCTAGAATGACTTCTGTTTCTTACAATGAACCATGAATTTGTTATATAATGTTGTGCTTAACATATGAAAAATTTTTACCAGCAAAGGATTAAAAAAATCATAACAAACAGTTTTGATATTATCAATCTAGACAAGGAAAAGGCAAAATATTTCAGCTTGTCCTATCAGATACCCTGAGTCTTCCCTGAGCAGACTATAGATTCCCACCTGGTTTCCACATTAAACAGGCAAAATGTTTTCTGAATAAAACATTGCTAAAGACAGAGAGCAAAAATTAATAAACTAGTTTAAAGTTGAAAAATATATAGAAATAGATAGTGAACAATGTATTCCTTGATACTAAAACAAACAAAATAACACTAATAATGATTACAACAAGCAAATTTGCTTTATTGTTTACCTTGCTGGGGTCAGTTTATAAAAAGTTAACATGTGCGTTCTATTAGTCCATATTCACACTACTGATAAAGGTATACCCAAGACTAGGAAGAAAAAGAGGTTTAATTGGACTTACAGTTGCATATGGCTGGGGAGGCCTCAGAATCATGGCAGGAAGTGAAAGGCACTTCTTACATGGCAGCAGCAAGAGAAAATGAGGAAGAAGCAAAAGTGGAAATCCCTGATAAATCCATCAGATGTTGTGAGACTTACTATCACGAGAATAGCATGGGAAAGACCGGCCCCTAAGATTTAATTCCTCCCCCTGGGTCCCTCCCACAACAGGTGGGAATTCTAGGAGATACAATTCAAGTTGAGATTTGGGTGGGGACACAGCCAAACTATAGTATTCCAACACTGGCCCCTCCTAATCTGTCTTCACATTTCAAAACCAACCATGACTTTCCAGCAGTCCCCTAAAGTCTTAACTCACTTCAGCATAAACCCAAAAGTCCACAGTCCAAAGTCTCATCTGAGACAAGGCAAGTCCCTTCAGCCTATGAGCCTGTAAAATCAAAAGCAAGCTAGTTATTTCCTAGATACAATGGGGGTACAGGTATTGGGTAAATACAGCCATTCCAAGAGGGAGAAATCGGCCAAAACAAAGGGGTTACAGAGCCCATGAAAGACCAAAATCCAGTGGGGCAAATTTTAAATCTCCAAAATGATCTCTTTTGACTCCATGACTCATACCCAGGTCATGCTGATGCAAAAGGTCAGTTTCCATGGTCTTAGGCAGCTCAGCCCATGTGGCTTTGCAGGGTAAAGCCTCTCTCCTGGCTGCTTTCATGGGCTGGTGTTGGGTGTTTGCAGCTTTTCCAACTGCACGGTGCTAGCTGTGGTGGATCCATCATTCTGGGGTCTGGAGGATGGTGTCCCTCTTCTCACAGCTGAACTAGACAGTGTCAATGTAGGGATTCTCTGTGGGGGCTCCAACCCCACATTTCCCTCCTGCGTTGCCTAGAAGAGGTTTTCTATGAGGGCCCCACCCCTGCAGCAAATATGTGCCTGGGCATCCAGGCATTTCTATATATCTTCTGAAATCTAGGCAGAGGTTCTCAAACCTCAATTCTTGACTTCTGTGCACTTACAGGCTCAACACCATGTGAAAGCTGCCAAGCCTTGGGGCTTCCACCCTCTGAAGCCATGGCCCAAGCTCTATGTTGGCCCCTTTCCATCACGGCTAGAGCAGCTTGGGCACAGGGCATCAAGTCCCTAGGCCTCAAACAGTACAGGGACCCTGGGCTAGGCCCACAGAACCACTTTTGCCTCCTGGGTCTCGGGGCCTGTGATGGGAGGGGCTGCTGTGAAGGTCAGTGACACAGCCTGGAGACCTTTTTCTGACGATATTGGGGATTAACATTAGGATCCTTGCTACTGATATAAATTTCTGCAGCCATGTTTTTTTTCTTCTCAAAAAATGAGTTTTTCCTTTTCTACGGCATTGTCAGGCTGCAAGTTTTCTAAACTTTTATGCTCTGTTTCCCATTTAAAAGCAAATGCCTTTAACAGCACCCAAGTCACCTCTTGAATGCTTTGCAGCTCAGAAATTTCTTCTGCCTGATACCCTAAATCATCTCTCTCAAGTTCAGAGTTCCACAGATCTTTAGGGCAGGGGCAAAATGCTGCCAGTCTCTTTGCTAAAACCTAGCAAGAGTCACCTTTGCTTCACTTCCCAAAAAGTTCCTCATCTCCATCTGAGACCACCTTTCATCGTCCACATCATTATCAGCATTTTGGTCAAAGCCATTTAACAAGGCTCTAGGTTGGTCCACACTTTCCCACATTTTCCTATCTTCTTCTGAGTCCTCCAAACTGTCCCAACTTCTGTGTGTTACCCACTTCCAAAGTCGCTTCCACATTTTTGGGTATCACAACATCCCACTCTCAGTACCAATTTATTGTATTAGTCTGTTTTCACCTTGCTAATAAATATGCAGTGCATATTCCAGTATTTAAGCAAATGGGAATTATAGCTACAGCTGAGAGTTGAACACCGTTCAAAAATAGCTCTTGGTACACTACTGGACTTTATTAAAAAACTGAGTCCTGAGAATGGAACATTGAGAGACCATGTAGGCAACATTCCAGTCATGAAGTAGTTATTATCCCACCACCAGAATTGGAAAGTTGCTGTACTACTGGAACTGAATAGTAGCCCTGAAAAGCGGTGGTGAGGAAAACATATTTTATATATATACACACATATATATACATATATATACACATATATATACACATATATATATACACATATATATACACATATATATACATATATACACATATATATACACACACACACACACATCTCACACATGTTACCCCACACACACAAATAATGTATATATATTACTTAACACACACATATATATGCAATTTACTTGAAAAAGAAAAAAAAAAACACTACGCCTATTTACTTAAGTTGTCAAAATTAGCCAATTTGTACTGATATTCTTTGTTCATTTAATTAACTCAGTGAAGTTTAAGGATTAATTTTTATTTGTGATTTAAATGTTCAAAATCTCCTGAGTTTACAGAAAAAACTCAATGTAAGAGCAAAATTATTTTAGTAAGCCTTATTAATCATGAAATAATCTCATCCTTTTAAGGTGTTCAATTCCAGGATGAACTGATTAATAAAACATAGTAATAATGCCAGATATATTAATCAGTAAATTATAGTAACAAATTTAAGCATTTATAATATATCTTTCAATGAAAATAAGCAGGGTTTGTTGTTGTTGTTTTAGCTTGATACAGTCTAGACTAAACCAGTTTGAAATACACAGACCCAAATGTGTTTATTTTTCAGCATATTAAAATATTGTATTATTACAGTATTTTTTCAGTGTTAGACATAAGAATATAAATGATGAATAACAATATTAATGGAATAATTTTATGCCATCTCACCACACAATGAACCTAGACATCCCCAGTATGCTTGAAACACACCTTCAAAAAGAAACAATGACAACCCAGTAGAAATGATAAAGTAATCAAATGATTGATTAGGTAACTTTAGTTTGAATAGTTTAGATGAGCCCTTGATAATCAATGCCCAAAAAAAGATGGAACTAGAAAATCACTAATTTATGTACTCAAAATAAATAATTAAGTTAATTCATACGGTTTGGCTCTGTGTCCCCTCCCAAATCTCAACTCAAATTGTAATCCACACATGTTGGAGGAGGGGCCTGGTGGGAGATAATTAGATCATGTTGGTGAATTTCTCCCTTCTTGTTCTCATGATAGTGAATGAATTGCCATGAGAGCTGATGGCCTTAAAGTGTGGCACTCCCCCTTGCTCTCTCTCTAACCTGCAGCTATGTAAGACATGCTGTGTTTCCCTTTTAACTTCTGCGATCATTGTAAGTTTCCTGAGGCCTCCCCAGCCATGTGGAGCTATAAGTTGATTAAACCTTTTTTTCTTTATAAATTACCCAGTCTCAGGTAGCAGTGTGAAAACAGACTAATACAGAAAATTGGTACCAAATTAGTGGGACATTTCTACAAAGATAACTGAGGATGTGGAAATGACATTGGAACTAGGTAACCGGTAGAGTTTGAAACAGTTTGGAGGGATCGGAAGAAGATAGTAAGATGAGGAGAAGTTTGGAACTTCCTAGAGACTAGTTGAATGTGCTGATAGTGATATTGACGATGAAGTCCAGGCTGAGGTAGCCTCAGATGGAGATGAGGAACTTGGTGGGAACTGGAGCAAAGGTGACTCTTGCTATGCTTTAGCAAACAGACTTGTGGAGTTTGCCCCTGCCCTAGAGATGCGTGGAACATTCAACTTCAGATAAATGATTTAGGGTATCTGGAAGAAGAAATTTCTAAGCAGCAAAGCATTCAAGAGGTGACCTGGCTATATCTAAAAGCACATGGTCATACACATTTACAAAAAGACAGTTTGAAATTTGAACTTATGTTTAAAAGGGGAGCAGAGCATGTAAGGTTGGAAAATTTGCAGCCTGACCATGTGATAGAAAAGAAAAACCCAGTTTTTTGGAAGAAATGCAAGCCAGCTGCAGAAATTTGCATAAGTGACAGGGAGCCACAAGCTAATAGCCAAGACAATGGGGAAAATATCTCCAGGGCATTTCAGAGATCTTTGAGGCAGCCCCTCCCATCATAGTTCTTGAGGCCTAGGAGGGAAAAATGGTTTCTCAGGCTGAAGTGAAGGCCCTACTGCTGTGTGCAGTTTTAGGACAAGGCATACTGCGTCCCAGCCACTCCAGCTCCAGCCATGGCTAAAAAGTGCCAAGGTACATCTAAGATCATTGCTTCAGAGGATGCAAGCCCCAAGCCTTGGCAGGTTCCACATGGTGTTGGGCCTGCAGAAGTGCAGAAAACAAGAGTTGAGTTTTGTGAACCTCTGCATAGACTTCAGAGAATGTATGGAAATGCCTAGATGTCCAGGCAGAAGTCTGCTGCAGGGACAGAGCCCTCATGAAGAACCTCTATTAGGGCAGTGGAGATGGGAAATGTGGGATTGGAGACCCCACACAGAGTCCCCACTGGAGCACTGCCTAGTGGAGCTGTGAGAAGAGGGCCACTGTGCTCCAGATTCCAGAATGGTAGATCCACTGACAACTTGCATCGTGCACCTAGAAAAGCTACAAGCACAAAACACCAGCCCATGCAAGCAGCCATGGGCCTATTTCCTGCAGAGTCATAGAGGTGGAGTTGCCCAAAGCTTTGTGAGCCTGCCCCATGCCTCATCATGCCCTGGAGGTAAGACATGAAGTGAAATGGGATTATTTTGGACTTTTAAGGTTTAATAGCTACCTTGTTGGGTTTGAACTTGCATGGGGCATGTGGCCCCTTTGTTTTGTCCAATTGCTCCCATTTGGAATGGGAACATTTACCTACCACTCTCTTGAGCCTCCTGTCCAGAAGGTCCATTAGTGCCTCAGTTCTATTCAGTGTCGACCTGAAGGTGCTTCCCACCCCCAAGCCACCTGTCAGGGTGAGCTGAGCGATCAGCTAGGAAAAGCAGAGCCACTTGTGGCCAAGAGGAATTGTTCTGGGGGTTGATCAGTAAGCAGCAGAGTGAAAGGGGATTAGAAAACAATGTATGGGGGTTGAACGTCTCCAGCTGAAGAAGGGGAGGCTTAGAGGTTTTTACCACTGGGGAACATAACTGAGTCACAGCACCAAAATATGTTACCACCAGTGAATCCATATGGGTCTGCAGCAACTTCAATTCTTGCCTCCTCAGAAGAAAGAATTTGACTGAGGAGCATAAGGCAAAAGAAGAGACCAAGGCAAGTTTTAGAGCAAAAGTTATTTTTTTAAAAAAAGCTTTAGAGATGTAAAGAACACATGGAAAAGGGCCAAGCAGACGACTTGGGAGATCAAATGCCCTGTATGACCTTTGACTTGGGGTTTTATACATTGGCATACTACTACGATCTTGCATTCCTTCTCCCCTGATTCTTCCCTTTGGGGTGGGCTGTCCACATGTGCAGTGCCTGCTAGCCCTTGGGAGTTGAGCATGTGCAGTGTGTTTACTGGAGTTGTATGTATGCTCTTTTGAGGTGTTATTCCCTTACCAGCTCAATTTTCCTAGAAAGTCATATACCAGTTAAACTCTACCATTTTGCTTTTTAACATGCATGCTTGAGCACACTTGTTCAACTCCTGTGATCTTATTGGGAAGCTGCTGATCACCTGTTTCAGGTTTTGTCTTTCTGTTGGGAGACTGCCTTTCCCCGGTGCCAGCTACAACCAATTATTATTTTAGAGAGACACTTTAACAACCACCTGACCATGACCTGATGGTCACCTGACATTCCTGGTTGGGGAAGGGAGCCCTCCCCTACCCTGCTCGTGCCTGACAAGCTACCTACTGTAACAAAATGATCTGGTTTTTCAAAAAGACAAATAATGAATACATAATAAAATAAACATATAGATAAATGAAGTTGTTATAGATTATAAAAGACTTACAAGACAACAATAAATTGCAATGTGTGACTTACGGATCGTGATTTAAACCAATGGACTGTAAAAAAAGAATTTTGAGATAAATTGGCATGTTTATTTTGGGTTGCAGATGGCAGTAAGAAAATGTTGCAAATTTTCTTCTGTATAATAATGACTGTGAAATTTAAAATAAATAATAAAACTGCAATATTTGAAAATGTAAAATATAAAATATTTAAAACATATTAAATATTGAAACCATTTCCTACTAGGCCCCTGGACCTGAGATGGGAGGTTCTGCCATGAAGACCTCTGGCATGCCCTGGAGACATTTTCCCCATATTCTTGGGAATTAAAATTTGGCTCCTCCTTACTTATGCAAATGTCTGCAGCTGGCTTTAATTTCTCCTCAGAAAATGAGTTTTTCTTTTCTGTCACATTTCCAGGCTACAAATTTTCTGAACTTTTATGTCCTTCTTCCCTTATAAAACTGAATGCTTTTAACAACACTCAAGTCACCTCTTGAATGCTTTGCTGCTTAGAAATTTCTTTCATCAAATACCCTAAACCATCTTTCTCAAGTTCAAAGTTCCACAAATCTCTAGGGCAGGGGCAAAATGCCATCAGTCTTTTTGCTAAAACATAACAAGAGTCACCTTTGTTCCAGTTCCCAACAAGTTTCTTATCTCCATCTGATATCACCTCAGCCTGGATTTCACTGTCCATATCACTGTAGCAGTTTGGGCAAAGCCATTCGACAAGTCTCTAGGGAGTTTCAAACTTTCCCGGATTTCTTTGTCTTCTTCTGAGCCCTCCAAACTGTTTCACCCTCTACCTATTGCCCAGGTCCAAAATTGCTTCCAAATTTTCAAGTATCTTTTAAGCAACACCCCACTCTACTGGTACCAATTTGCTGTATTAATCTGTTCTCACACTGCTGATAAAGACATACCTGAGACTGGGCAATTTCCAAAAGAAAGAAGGTTAATTGGACTTTCAATTCTGCATGGCTGGGAAGCCTCACTGTCATGGTGGAAGGCAAGGAGGAGCAAGTCACATCTTACATGAATGGCAGCAGGCAAAGAGAGAAAACTTATGTAGGGGAACTCCTCTTTATAAACCACCAGATCTCATGAGACTTATTCAGTATCATGAGAACAGCCTGGGAAAGACTTGCCCCCATGATTCAACTACCCCCCACTGGGTCCCTCCCACAACATGTGGGAATTCAAGATGAGATTTTGATAGGGACACATTAAAACCATATCAGCATGACATCTAGGATTTTCTTTAAACATCTAGTCCAAGATGAAAAAAGTGGAGAAGAATATGAAACAAATTTGGAGAATATGTTGATTATTCTTGAAGCTAGGAGCTGAATACATTAAACTGTTTACTGTTTTATTTTTGTGTACATTTTTAAATGTTCATAATAATAATATTTTAATATATGCATGCAGTTGAACTATTGCAATGACTGAATAAACTAAAATCTTTCCTTATAATATCTAAAAATCTTTCTCAGTCACAACTTCACAGTCTTAACTAGTCTCTATTTTTTCCTTTTTTTAATGAATGATTTACTTTTTTACTACATTCTTAAGAAAATCAATGTCAATATCAACAGGACGATTTAGTTTATTCTGACAAACATATGCAGAAGTTTACTTTGTGCTATGAACTGCCAGATGCTGGAAATAACTTGTGTAAAAGATAAACTCTTCTTAGATTTTATTTCTTTTGGTATGTCTACTTGTGAATGTCAGAAATAGCCAATAAAATTGAATTCCCAGTGGTTTTTGCTTTATTCCTGGCTCTTTTCAATTCACTTCACATTTATTTCAAGACATTTCTTACATCTAATATCTTGCCTTTTTATATTTTGTCTGATGATTTTATATTCTACTGAAAAACTAGAGCTTTATACTGTTTCTCCAACACTAATCTTGAATTTCTCCAACTGATAAAATGGATTTAACATAAAATCAATTGATCTTCATGCTATCTGGTACTTCTCACTAGGTGATCTATCTGGTACTTCTCACTAGGTTAACTTAATTCTCATAAACAGAAATCAGAGAGCCTATATATATCTATATCTATCTATCTATCTATCTATATATATATACACAGAGAGAGAGAGAGCTTTAATTCAACATAATATTTGTATCTTTGTCTTTATGCAGAGATATTAAACAAGTGCAAATTTCTATAAGCTTGGTTGCATTATTTGTCATACATATCATAAGTAATAGGATGACCACGTTGTATTTGTTAAGTAAGCCCAATAGTCTTTTTATGATATAATGGTCTACAAGAAATTAGCTACTAATGATTACAAAAATACTGTTAACAAATTTGTGTTTTACAGAGTGTAACATTATATGTGAAAAGGCAGAACTCTTGGCAACATAGGTATGTCCTAGTTTATCTATGTCATAAATAACAATGAAATTCTTAATTATTTGATTAGTTATAGATATCCATGCACAGTATCCCTCGCCCAACATGTAAGTTAAGTCATAGGTTAAATTTAATCCCCTGCAAATGTACTTGCCTCAAGTTAAGAAACGCAGTAAACATCACCTGTGTGTACATCAACAAACTCCATTAACCTTTTCATTAGTTAGATTCACCCCTTGTTACAAATCTGCTTCCTATAATTCATCCAGTCTGTAATTTATCAGAAAACTCAGGCAAGCTCCGTAATTGCCTACTTTCCACTGGAGAAACCTTCAATTAAATACCAGTAAAATGCTAGTAGTTCCCATCGATCAATATTTCATTCAGGTTTCTGCTCAAAAGCCAAACTTAAAGGATTTCAGTGATGACTGTATCTAAAGTTGTGTATTTTTAGTAGAAATATTGAATTCTTACTTTTCTTCATTTACTTTTTCAACAGATGCCTTGCATGATATTAAATTACACATTTAGCATTTATTTATTTATTATCTGTATTTTCCACTAGTATAGATGGTCACTGAAGGCAGCAGATATTTCTACTTTTTGTGCTATTCTATCCCCTCTGTCACAAAAATGAATGTTGCATAATAGGGGCTACATAAATATTTGTTGAATGAACAAATTAATGAATGGCTATAGAGAGAAAGAAAATATATCCGCTGACCTCAGATAACTATGACATGACATTTCTCTCATACTTTGTTAAGTCATAGATTAAAATACTGAGATTATTAAATAAGAAACATTCTCAAATAAAGGGAATGGATACATTATGATGAGAATGAAAGCAAAATCAAATCTTTAACTTAAGTAATTTGAAATGTGAGAGGTTATATCATTGGTAGATATTCATATAGACATAGGAAAGTAAAATAGAATAGATAGCATATTCACAATTAGAAATAGAAACTCTTACATTCATCCACCATTGCATTGCTGTTTTTCCGAATAATAATGCAAAAACGCAAATAACAATAATGTTATTGAAGAATATTAGAGTCACATAGAATAGAGGTATAATATGTCAGAAAGACCCAGGCTTCAGCTCTATCAGTGTATAAGGTGATCAAGTAATACAATTTCTCTATCTTTAAATTTATTTCTTAATATATCAGAAATATAGTAGGGTTGTCAAAGGATGAAATGAGATAATTAACAGAAAGTATTTGTGAAAGAGACTGGTGGCTAATATCCAAAATGTATGATCTCCTTTTCTTATTGGATACACAGCTAGCCTACATTCCAGCCACAGTCATCCCAAATGATGAACTCCACTTCAAGACCTGGTTCATAACCTCTCCCTTGCACTCATTTCTTCTTCTATCTTGTTGGAGTAAAACAGACATGAGCACCAGACTAAGTTTCAGGCCATCTCTGTCAGTATGAATCCCTGAATAACCACATGGAGAAGGGCAGTCCTGCCAATCTACTCCACTCAACCAGTCATAATTTGAGCCATAAATAAACTTAAAATAATTTTAGTTTTGCTTTATGTTATAAAATATGTTATTTTGGGGGCAGAGAGTAAATTCTCTTAACATAAAACTTACAAAACTATGACATATTTAATATAATAAATACCTCAACATAGTATGCAGTTTTTATTAAATTGTCTGAATAACTAGTTAGCAATTACTTATTTCATGGGTAGAGTTTATACCATAAAAAGATTTGGAAATAGCAGTATTGAATTGATTTTTAGAAACCTCCAAAAATTCTATATTATTAAATGTACCATTATGTACTACATAGAGTTTATATTGAAAGCGAAAACTCATTGATAAGTGAATTTTTGGTGATTAACCAAAATTAGGTGATTAGGTTTACTTGTTAAGTGATGATTTCAGGAGGAAATGGGGATCAGGCAGCATGGTGGCATTTACTTATTAACTAAATTTAGGTTTTCTGGAAATAACCTCAGTTCTTCATGCCTAAAGAAATTGAAACACTGTAAGCAATTTATTTTGGGCTAAAATGCGGTATTCATTCCAGTAAAGTCTCCCTCAATCTTTTGCAAGACTGTCAGATGGTGTTGTGCCCTTCAAATAACTTCAGAGGCTCAAAGTCATAGGCTGATACCAAATTTGTCAATAAGCATTAGCCATAGTAAATACATTGAGAGCAAAATGAAATTGTGGATATTCAATTATATAGCAATCAACTTTGTTGATTTGTTTTAGTTCTTGAAAGACACTCCCAACTTTAACAGATTAACAACGTACCATCTGTATCTAAGCTTGACACTAATTGCCGGTAAAACAAACATGAAAGCTTATTTTCCAAACCTGCATATTATGCAGCTTGTAATCAAATTTAAGGTGTTCATTTTCTTGAAACTTTCAACCCTATAAGTGAGATAAACCTTATCATTTTCTCCTTAGATTTTATCCCTTTGGGATTTTGAACTGCAATTGATAATAAACTTATTATATTGTATTTTTAAGCTATCTAAAGTTTTTTGATTATGTATACGTATATACTAGAACGATTTCATCAAAAAGAATATATCAAACAAATTAATGATGTTTTTTCCACTATTAGTATTTCTTTAATGTCTCATTACTTCCATAAATAACCTTGGATTTCCTCATAAAAACTAAGATGGCATAATGAATTATTTTCCTATTGTATTGCTGTTGAGAGGAGGCTGTATTCCACCAGAAATTGAAAAGAACATTCTGTACAGTGTACAGCCATTGAGGAAGACTAGGCATATTGTTTTTAAAATCAACTTTAAATAATAGATTAAAGGAACTTAGGATGATAGAACAAGTTTTACAATCCTCTGGGCTGGTAGGTGTCACCTTCAGCCAGGGGTGCTCTAATCTATAATAGCATCAGTGATCATCTACTGAGTGTTGAATTAGGGAAAAGCAAGATTCAAACCTTAAAAGAAGAAAGGAATATTGCTGAGAAAAGAAGATGTAGGAATGCTGAAGTTCTAGGCCATTGGAATAGAAATAGAAATTACTGGGAAAGAAATGAGGTTCACAAGAAGGGATGCAAGCTATTGTGATATTACTTTGTAGACTCCCTACTTTCCATTGCTGGGGATGACCAAAGTGTCTTCAATCTTGATTTGCAAGAATTCCTGGCCAGAAAATAGTTTACAGCATTTCCTCTAAATTTTTGATAAGAAAGATTGATTATAATTAAAGATTTATATCAGTTACTCAGTTTCCATTTTTAACAAGTAAATGGAGAATGATAGTTACAATTCACTTGTTGTGAATTATTATTATTTTGCTGGGGGAATGGGGTCTGCCTTTGTGGCCCAAGCTGGTTTTGAACTCCTGAGCTCTAGTGATTCTCCTGCCTAGGCCTTCCAAAGACCTGGGATTAAAAGCATGAGCCGCCACACCCAGCCGTGAACTAATTTTATTTGTTTACATCTGCAAGAGTTCCTTGCAAAAAAAAATACAACAATACCTAGCAGAAAATTAAAAAAGAAAGAAATTTAAAAAATGTACCCAGCAAAATGTGAATGTGAGGCTCAGCAAATGATGGATCATTTGTAGAATACAGAGGTTTCCAGTGGAGGAAAAGTGGAACAGGTAAGGCAGAAATGTCGGTAGAAATTCTACAGTAATTCACCAGCCATATGCTGAGAAGAAGCACTTCATGGAGGTTACTGGGTTTCAGATCGCAAGGAAAGGTGAGGAGCTAGAAACTAAACATTATATGAAAATCACGAGACTTAATTTCAAGTAAAGTAAAAGGACAATATTAATCTTGAAGGTATTCTTTTTTCAATATAAAATGTGCAAGTCCTGGTTGTTGCAAATTTTTTTTCTGTGCATGTGGAGTCGAAAAATTCAAATTTTGTAATTATTACACTAACATCTTAATTACATTTCTCAACCTCTCTGTCTTGTTTATTTTTCATGTCATAAAGCAATTTAAGAATATTCATTATAATGTTTTATTATTTAGACATTTGTTACTGAGAATAATAAAAAACTTTGAAATCTATTCTAAGACCTGGATTACATTTTTTTCTGTAATCTATTAATTAGATTCCAGTTGGTGATGACTTTCCCAGATTAAAAATGGTTTTACTGAATTATTTATGCCACAGAAATACCATAAAAATGTAATTGTGGCTGGGCGCGGTGGCTCACGCCTGTAATCCCAGCACTTTGGGAGGCCGAGGCAGGTGGATCACGAAGTCAGGAGATCGAGACCATCCTGGCTAACACGGTGAAACCCTGTCTCTACTAAAAATTCAAAAAATTAGCCGGGTGTGGTGGCGGGCACCTGTAGTCCCAGCTACTCAGGAGGCTGAAGCAGGAGAATGGCGTGAACCCAGTGGCGGAGCTTGCGGTAAGCTGAGATCATGCCACTGCACTCCAGCCTGGGTGACAGAGCGAGACTCCATCTCAAAAAAAAAAAAAAAAAACGTAATTGTATGTGTGTTAATGAAACATGATACATGTTTTCAATTGTCCATGAATAATGCATTTATAAATTTTGGGTTAAACAGCCTTATTGTCCAAAGACAATAATAATAACATTGTAATTAAGCAGGTGAATGAAGATTGTGTGTTTAAATGTCTAGATATTTTATATAAAAGGGACAAAGAAAGATTCAATTTTATATAAAAAGAACAACTCACCTTCAACACACATTCCCCAGACTAAACAGAATTTCTCAAACAAGAGCAAAATTTATAAACACAAGAGATTAAATTATTCTGTTGTATAATGTTGGCAATTGCAGCCTGATTAACTAAACTCAATTATTCCTTCACAATGCATTTTATTCTCTAGCTCCCCAAATAAAATTGTAATGACATGCATGTTTCTAAGCAAAGCTCAGAAAGTAGTGCATATTTCTGACTCTCATTTGAATCTATTATATTTTTCACAGAAAGTGCCCCTTTCACCTAAAACGTGTCCTGATTTTCCAAAAGTATATTTGAGAAAATTATGGATTTGCCTTGAAACAAGTGAAATCGTATGCTTCAAAAATCAGATCATCAGTTGATTCTTATAACCAGACTTACCTTATTTCTCTCATTCAATCATTCTTTTGATTTATTAGTTCGATAAATTGACACAGTATGAGAAACAATAGTGATTGTCAAACATCCAATATTATGTAGTAAGTAGCATTTATTGAATTCTTACTATGCCCTAGTTGCTATGCTAATTTTGTGATATTTCCTAATCAATGTAATACTCAAAACAAACTATCAGATATTATTATTGTACTGGTGAGAAAACAGAGGTGCAGAAATTAATAAATCATGTCTTTAAATTGAATTCACGTGTCTACAAGAAAGATAAGAGCAGCCCCTGTTAGCTTGGAGCAGGAACCCAGTCAGGTCTTGTCGTTATGCTGAATGCAAACAATTTGAGAAAGAATCAACATCAGACAAGGCCGTTGTAGGACTGTAGTAAATGAGAAAAAAACAAGGCCACTTCATATTCACGTCTAAACACAGAAAATACTTGACAATTGTCTAAGCCACAAAATAGCAAACATTTCTCTACATCGGCTAATATAAGTGTCTGCTGTTTCCTTACCAAATAAACCTGTAGCTTCAACCTTGTCATCTCTCCTTCTTGGTAAGATTTATTTAAAAATGCAATCATATAGCTACTCTCACACTCAGTTTCTCCCACTCTAAGTCCAAAGCAAAGCCCCACTTTGTTAAACAACCCCAAAATCAAGTAAAGCAAATGCTCTTAGTTTGCTAACACTCTCTTACAGAGCTGTTTCAGGCTTCCGCATGCTGGACATTCTTTCTTACTGCACTGATTAATAAAATAACTATTTCAACTCTAAGTGTGTTCCTGGTTGTCCCTGGCTGGAAGGCACTAAGAATATGAAACCAGGAACCAGGAATCACTTTTCTAATCAGTTTGTGATACTGAAAAAGAGAAAATAGAGACAGAGAGAAAAAAATAAAACATGATAGCAAAGCATAAATTATACAAGAACAAAAGGTGTCTTGAGACTGTTGGAAAGCTGGAGGAATTGTAGGCTATTTGAAAGTGTATATTTGGATTTCTAGAACAGATTTATTATTCATGTAATTGTCTGCATTCAATTTAAACCTGTACATACATTAAAAGGTTTCAAATTTCAAAATATGTGTAATTTAAAAATTAGAAAGAATCAGAAAACTAGTTAGCAAGCAAGAATACAGTGGATCCATTATCTTATGTTTCCATAACTGTGTCATTATATCAGCCTTTTAAACAAAAAATACCTTCTCCATATTTTGTTAGATATGGATATGCATGGATGAAAAATACTCATGTTTGGTATTCTAAGGAATTATAGCTGACCCTGTTTAGTTCTCTGGAATAATTAGAGTTATATCTAGTCTACCATCAAAACTAGTGTCTAGGAAATAAAGAGGCAAATATAATTCATAAGAGTTAAAAATAAAGATCCTAACAGTAAATACTGTAACTTATATTTTCTGGTCATTCATGAGGTTAATGATGTGTTATATTTGAGTCTAGTAGAACTGAGTATTAACAGGGTTGAAGTACATGGAAAGAAAAAGAATAGAGATGGTATATTAAGCATTATTTAACCCAATGTGAATTATGAGTCTTCAATTTGATAGCATACGAGGAGGAAGAATTACATTAAATCATACACCAACTATAATAAATAGGAAATGACAAATGTTAGAGAGGATGCAGAGGGATGGGAAACTCTACTGTTGGTAGGAAATTAAAAGGGTGCAGCCACTGTGAAAAAATGGAATTGAAATATTTAAAAAAATGAAAAATAGAATTACTCTATGATCCACAAATTTCACTTCTGCGGATATATTTTAAAAAAATGAAATGCAGAGTCTGAAAGAGATAATTGTGCATCCATGTTCATAACAGCATTGTTTACAATAGCCAAAAGATGGAAGGACCCCCAGGTGTCACACAATCAATGAATGGATAAACAATTATGGTGTGTGTGTGTGTGTGTGTGTGTGTGTATACACACAGACACACAGTGGAATATTCATCAGCCTTAAAAACGACAAGAATTTTGACACAAGTTGGAATATGAATGAAACTTAAAGACATTGTACTAAATGAAATAAATCAGTCACAAAAAGACAAATACTGAATGATCACACACGTATGAGGTAGTTAGAGTCATCAGAGTCATACAGACAAAGTAGAAAGTTGGTTGTCAGCGACCGTATGCAGTAGAGAATTGTGGGGGGTTGTTGTTTAATAGGTACGGTGCTTCAGTTTTGCAAGAAGAGCCCTAGAGATTAATGACAGTGGTGCTCACACGACAATGTGAATGTACTTAATACTACCAACCTGTACATTTAAAAATGATGAAATGGTAAGTTTTATGTTAGGTGTATTTTACCACAATTAATTTTTTTTTAATTTTAATGATAATTTAGAAAATACCTAGTGCTCAATGAGCCAAGCTATATGAAACTATTAAATATAAAAGCAAAAGTCCTTTAAATCTTTCTTTTCTTAAAGTCATCTTACTATTTTTCAGAATGATCCAGTAATACGTGTATATAAATGTTTTTGCTGTGCAGATTACATACGCATCTAGTATCAGAGTGCAGACAGTAACATCTCAGTTATATAGAAAACTTGGCTCTCCAATAAAATTTGGGTCACAGAATTTCAGAGTGGCAGAGGCTTGACTCAATTATTTAAATTTCAGTGGCATCTAGGAGCTACAGATTTCAAGGACATGTATGTTCAGAAAAACATCACTTTTAATAAAACACGAACTCATCAACTCTGACATTTGTCTTGGTAATAAAAACAACTAACTTCTGTAGTGACATTTTCTTAAAGTTGCTATCAACTATGACGGTCCGCTTTCACTATGACACATCCCAATCATATTGGGCATTCCCGTGTTGACTTTGGCATAGTTGGTCCTGAGAACTACTTAGCACTCTCAGGTTACGAGCTAGTCAGTGAGATCACACAGGGTTATGAGAGCCAAACATGATTTATGGCAAGACTCACATACTGTGATGCCTTAACAGGCAGGATAGGTAACTTAAACGAGGGAAGGTGGCTGGCAATGGGGTCATGCAATGTCTTATTTTAATAAGCTGGTATAATGCCACACAGGAATATTCTTCAATTAAACTAAGAAATCTACTTTTTTGTTGTTGTTTTTCTCTCAAAATGCATGTCCCTTTGGGTTCCCTATTACTATTGTAACAGTGACTAACAATAAAGAAGAAATATTTTTCTTTCCTTTTAATGTTACACAACCGCAGCTGTTTTGCAATGATTAATTTAAAATCAGACTTTAAGAAGTAGAACATCTGGCTTCTTATGTAAGATCTTCAGGTTGTTAAATGTTGCTAATAATTATTTTTTTTAACCCTGAGTAATTCTGTAAGCCAAATGACAACTTTGTGACCCTTAATCTACGCACCTTTTACTAAATTGTTGATTTTCAAAATAAAACAAATTAAACAACAACAACAACAAAACACTATTTAGTCCCATCAGTTCTACAAAACAGTTCTACAATCTATCCATTATTTTGTACACTATTTATTTGTGACAAATGTCTATAAGTTTTGCTGACCCATTTGCTCATGAAAGTCAAAACCTGGAATTAAAAAAAAAATCGTAAGTTTTCTTAAAAATTTTCTTCACTCCAGCCTGGGCGACAGAGCAAGACTCCGTCTCAAAAAAAAAAAAAAAAAAAAAAATATATATATATATATATATATATATATAACATTTTCTTTACATTTTTGAAAATAATTCTTTAAAAGTTTAAGTATATAAACAATAGAAAAATAATGTAATGACTATTATGACTAATAGTAAGAGATACTAACTCTGTAGTATCTCTTCCATTTTAAATAACTCTGAAGTAAGGAGAAACTGGGAGAGGCTGACTTGAAAATAAGTGTCTAAAGACTGTCCCCTGACAGTGAAACTTTTAGATAAGGCCATCATGGAGCTGATAATAGCTAAGCAGCCACCTCAAGAGCAGAGGGCTCCCAGGCCAGCAGGACGTGACATTAACCTGGTTGCAATTATTAACACCTCTAAAAAAACAATGTGTTACTCAGAAGGGGGATTATCCAAATAAGGAAGTGCAAAATAGAGAGGACTGCAGCATTAAATATTACATAAGTGCCTTTAACCTCTTTCCAAGAGAGCAGGTGCTCAGATACTGACCATGGACTTATTTTTTTTATTTAGTCTGAATGTTAAAACTATACCTAATGTAAAGATAAATGCTTTATGTGACGGAATTGGTTGTCTGCTTACCCAATGTGCCCTGATTGATGTCTATGATATGAATTGGTGGGACCCTATCCCCTGCCATTTTATTGGGGCCTGCTGCTAATGCATGAGCTGCTATAACATGAATTTCGTTTTTATTTTGTTTGACCAAGGCCCAGTGGTTCCCCTGTTCATTTGCCTCCACCGGATACCCAGCAGTGATAATCCACTTGTGTTAGTATATTTTCCCACTGCTGTAAAGATATTGAGACTGGGTCATTTGAAAACAAGGGAGGTTTAATTGATTCACAGTTCCACATGTCTGGGGAGGCCTCAGGAAACTTACAATCATGGCAGAAGGGGAAGCAGGCACCTTCTTCACAAGGCAGGAGGAGAGAAGGAGAACAGGAGAAACTGCCACTTATAAAACCATCAGATCTTGTGGGAACTCACTCACTATCATGAGAACAGTATGGGAGAAACCGCCTCCATGATCTAATCACCTCCTACCAGGTTTCTCCCCTGACACTTGGGGATTACAATTTTGATTACGATTTGAGATAAGATTTGGGTGGGGACACAGACGCACCATATCACCACCTATCTCCAAACTAGGTCAGCTATCCTATAGATTTCAGCTATAGAACTATAGGCACTCCCCTCTGTTTGTCCCACCTTGTAAACCTTCTTGTGGGCTTGCCTTCCACCACTAGCTATCCCCACATTTCCCCAAAATGCAGGACGAGTCCTAGATTCTTTATATCGCCCATGTGCTGAGAATGGCTGGGAAGTGCTAACTTCCTCCCTTTCTGCCTTCCCAGATTGTTGCTGAACAGCCTGTGAGATCATCATCTCCTTCTGCCCCAAATAGAAATGGAAACAAATGGCCCTTTTCCATCTGCATTCATCTATTATTTTTTCACACTCTAACAACACTTGGTTTTCTGGCCTTCCCTATATTTGCATATCATTTTCTTCCAAAAATTCCTCAGCCTTGGAGAAGTTGGTATTCCACTATATTTAGAACATAAAAAAATAAAAACACATAAACTAATGAAAAACACTGTGATCTAAGCCACCAAGCTTGACTTTTGATATACAAAATAGGAACTAATGGGGTCTAAAAAATTATTACATCTCTGAAAAAATCCTCAATTCTAAATCCTAGAAACTACAAGACATGGAATTCTATCTTCTTATTTCTCTGAAAACAGTCCTTACCTACTATCTTCCAATCACTAAGGAGATGATTATGTGCAGAAAAGTGAAGAGGGGGGGACTGCTGGATCATATAGTCATCCTATTTTCAATTTATTGAGAAACTCATATTTTTTTCACAGTGGTTTCACCCATCTGCATTCCTACCAACAGTGTCCCAGGGTTCTCTTTTTCCACATCTTCCTTATATATTATCTTTGTTTTTTTGTTAATAGCCATTCTAGCTGGAGTGAGGTGACAGCAAATTAAATGTTTACCAAATGAATGGATTAAAAAACATGGTATATGCATACAATAAAATATTCTTCAGCTTTAAAAAATAAGTAAATCCTACCATTTGGGATAACACAGATGAACTTGGAGGACATTATGCTGGTGAAGTAAGCCAGACACAGACAGACGAAATCTACACAATACCAATTATATGATAAGTGTGAGTCAAATCATAGAAGTGGAGAGTAAAAGGCAGTTGCCAGGGACTCAGGGAGAAGGAAATGGAGAGGTGCCAGTCAAAGGCTACAAAGTTATAAACAAGATGAATAAATCCTAGAGTTCTACTGTTTAGCATATTGCTTGTAGTTAACAATACTTTTTATATACTTAAAAATTTGCTAAAAGTGTAGATCCTATGTTGTGTTCTTATCACAAAAATACTAAATAAATAAGAAGGAAATAAGAAACTTTTGGAGGAGATGAGTAAGTGCATGGCATAGATTGTGGCGATGGTTTCACAATTGTGTATGTAGCTCCAAATTCATCAAGTTGTATACGTTTAACTATGTGCAGTTTTTTGTATGCCAATCAAGCCTCGATAAAGCAGTTTTTTTTAAAAGTGCAGAAGAAAAAATACATCACATATTTTAAAATGCTACTTTCATTAATAATTTTGAATGCTATGTAATTTATATATATATATTCAACTTTACAATAAGTAACACCATAAACCTTTTAGCATGCACAATTATCTGTGCAAAGTGATGCACATATTAACTCAGTTAATCTTCATTATTAGCATCTCAGGATTAGAGATGAAAAGACAATGTTTTAGACAAGTGAATTGTTTTGCCCAAGATCGAAGAGCTACTAAGTGTGAAACTGGTATTTAATGCCAACGAGTTTAGCTCCAGAGCCTGTGCTGTTAAACATTTTTTTATATATAGCATTTATATTCACATTGATCCAATATGTACCTGTTAAATCTTTCCTATGGAAAAACACTTTGCTAGATGCATGTGCTACAATACCTCTAAAGTTAATTTAACAGGCCTTCAAGGAACTGTTAGTCTAAAGAGTAGTGATGAGACATAAATAAATACATTTTACAGGCAGCCTATGAATAGTCCCCAGGGAGCTATAGATATATCACAAAATGTATTTCTTTCTTCTTTTGATTTATGTTTTCTTCCTTCTTTCACTTTAGAATATGCTTTCATATATTTGACCTGTGAAAAATTCACGATTCTTGTCCTCATTTGTTAACAGCGAGGGAGAGACAGAATGTGCTGACATCAACATGTCCACACACTTGGAGCTATCAAAATGTTCTGCTTCATTGTGTGGACAAGTGACACCATCAGTCCCTCCTCAACACATGTCTCAAGAAACTGAACATTCTCCATTTTCTAGTCTTCTTTTCCCTTTGTTGACACTCAAACTGGAGATCAAATGGTCAATACGCTGAGTGAATGAAACCTTTCTCTAGATCAGTCAGCTATAGTTATTAAAAGCACAGTTTCCCTGGGGTCAAATCCTCAACCTGCCTCTTTCCTTTTGTGATTGTAGGGAAGCTGCCTAAACTTTCTATGCTACAGTCTTTGAATCTTTGAAAGAGGTTGGTAAAAACGCTCTCTGATTGGTTATAAAGATGAGGAGGATTTACTTATATACAGTAGGCACAGTGCCTAAAACAGAATAGGTATGTTATTATTATCCTTTTATGACTATTAAAAAATGAACTTCCAATAATGAAATTATTGACAAAACTTACCATATACCCAGGAAATACACTAGTGTGATTCCATTATAATAATAATGCATTTGCAAAGAAATAAACTGAACATCTATTTATATTCAAGTAAAGAAACATTTCTTAAAGAAGCAAAGTTCCAATTTTGAATCCAAAATTCTAAATGACATTTTTCCTTTTATATATCATCATCTTACTCAACACTGATCTATCAGTGCAATTTGTTTCTCCATGAAATGTTTCCAACTTATTGACATGATTCTTAATTATTTATTTTTTGGCAACAAAAGTTTGAATCAACAGAGAATAAAAAATGTAGGTGATCCCCCCAAAATAAGCTATCAAGTAGATTTAATTTCAATTAACAAATGCCAATGGTAAATGTTTACAGAGGTTTGAATTAAAGTAGAAAGAAAATAAAAACAGAGGGGAATTTAACTGCAAGATATTTTACGAGCCTAACTTTCTCTAGTGAAGCAGTTTTTCCGGATTTAATTGTTTATTTATAATGATAAGTCATGCATTTAGTTCCTAGGATGCTAGCTTTAATGAAGCAATACAATAATAAAATATTTTCAAAATTATTCAGGAAGTACACCTAAGTATTGAAACATATCATAGTATTTTTGATATCCTACATAATTTTCAATTAATGATAAAAAGCATAAGTAGAATAAAATATTAAGGGGTAATAATTCAGAAATAATTAATTTTAGTTGAGCAAAATACATTGTCATATGGCTTTTGCTATGTCCCAAAATTGATTTTTCCCCCAAGTAGAGATTTGAGCAACCTTGACCTTTTATAAGGGACAAATTTTTATAGACATAAAACTCCTCCATTTGTTTCCACATTCAATTTTAATTTTTGTCTTTGCAATCATTACATTGCAATGCAAAGAAATAGCAGATATAAATGAGATGTTGCTTTGCTCTGGCCCACTAAATCATGATTCAAGGTAACACTCAGGTGACATTACAAGTTGTCAGAACAGCAATGTGCTATACTGTAGAAAGGGAAAAAATGTGTGAAGGATGTTTATTTCCCCAACCAATATAAGTGACAAGGTTGAAATGAGAATGTTGTGTGTCCCTGAAAATATATCACCATTTAAATAATTTTATTATTAGGCACAGTGGAAGCTCTATCTTGGAGAAGCCTCCCATACTGTGAGTAATTATCACAATCCAGCATGCTAATTGCTTTTCGATCTGCAGGCTGTGCTTTCAATGAGTCTTGTTGAGCATTATTGGGCTGCACCTACACTACCATTTAATGAGAGCAGACTTTATCAAAGGACAGCATCATCTCTGATTATTGAATCGATATGAAGGCATTATCCCAGGCTTTAAAGTTTGGAAACATTCTGGTCAATAGACTTCTGCTCAAGTACTGTAGATTTCAGGATCATTCCTAGAAAACACCGCATTTCCCAAGTCTATTAATAACCTGCGTCTAAAACACCTGAGAAAGCAACAGACAAGGGTCAGCCAGTGTCTTCTTTCAGTTCAAAGTAGATATAAACGTAATTATACAGCAAATGAGCTTCAATGTGCAATGAGACATTTTAGATAACTGAGTCAGAATGTTAAGTTTCATGAAATTATTTACTTATGTGTATATGAATACATAGGTACATATGTTTCATAGTGTGCAAACCTTTGGGCTTTGTGTGCTGTACAGTGCGTGAATATAATTCTATGGTACAAATGCGGAATTATTTCATATTTTTATAGTAAACTAGCAGATATTGAAACAAAATAAAAGATAACCAAATTTGCTAAGGTGATCTAGTAAGTGACAAAGACAAGGTTCAAATTCATGCCTGTATGGCTTCAGCATACATACCTAATATACACATTTTTAAAATGACTATAGAAATGTATATTTATGTTAAAATATCCAACCAAGAGGGAATTATATAAAAGAGTGGATCTCCAATGTAGCAGACCCAATGGCTCATTTTATAATGAATATTTAAATGTTTCCTTTAACATGCCACTATTCAGTTTAGACAGAATAATCTGCCTTGACACTTAATTAGTAAAGGCAATTTAATCCTGCCATTTACATGGAAGAATAAATTAAAAACTACAATACAACAACACCTATTTTAATATGCAAATCTTCAAGTACAGTAAGACAGGAGCTATGATAAAGTAAACACATGCCACGTAGCATCAGCACGAGCAAGCAGCTTAAATCGAAAGCAAAATTGGGTACAGTTTGCAATCTTACCTTGTTTTATCAGGTATTGCATTTCTAAAAAAAAAAAATCCAGTGTATATGCAAACTAGATGATTTCAGGAAACAGATCATATTTATATTGTTTAAAAAGCAGATTTATGTATAAATAGATTTTTCAACTACATGAATGTACAAAAAGACATTCTGCTAATTTTGCAGTGCTCAAGAACATTCTTTTATGTTGGGAACTGCCCGGTCTCCAATGGAGACTAAATGCCAGTGGTAATTCCTATTCATTAGGACAACAAACCTCTTCCATTTCCAAAACATTTTATAAAGTATTGTGCATTATTTCATTTACAATCATACATACATGTTTATCTATGTGTATATTTGTGTATGTGTACATGTTACAATACAGATGAAGTCATTATATTCAAATTGTTCCATCATAGTATTTTCACTACATATATTTCAAAGAAGTTTCCAATTCTCTAATACTTATAAATCAGTTTCATTATTTTAAACCTCTGGGCAGTGTTGCATGGAATGTATTACCATAATTATCTAGCCATTCCCCTATTGCTACATACACTATGTTTATCTTTCTAAAAGCCATGGTCTTACCCTCACTTTAAGACTGTTTATCACAGTCTCTGTAATGTACTCTGGTTATTTTCCAATTCATGCAATACCTGACTTTATATTCTAGGCATCTGTAAGTGCACCAATAGTGGCAGTTAGGGATTGAAAACAGTGTCTAATGGTGACGTTCAGACAAAATATTTATTTGTGAAGGTGGCTACTTTAGTGGGAATGTTGTGACAATTCTCCCTGGATCTCTATATATCTCAAATCGAGTTTTTCTGAGCAAAGATAATTACAGACAAATTAGGAAAGTTTGTATATTGAGACATTCGCTGAGAGTAAAGTTTAGAAATATCTCACTGTTTTGAGCTGTTCCAGAGCAATAAAGATAAATGTATCTCTATCCTCTTCCTGGAGAAAATATGCTCACATTCCAGAGTAAAGATATAGTCTCCCTGTCTTTTTTCTCCCTAGAAAGAGGTGTGTGACTGGGTCACCAGCAGCCCTACATAAGGGCAAAGCTTCTTAACTGGGGGTTGCTGTCTTGCATTGCGCCCCTCTGCATATTTGGGTACTACATGAGCCTCACCACATCACCTTGTGGAGGCTGAAACTCAGGGAACAGAATGGGCTCTGGCTGCTGCTTTTACTGAGGATAATAAACTGTATTTTTTTATTGTAAAATCGTTTAAGTTCCTAGTAGATTCTGGATATTAGCCCTTTGTCAGATGGATAGATTGCAAAAATTTTCTCCCATTCTGTAGGTTGCCTGGTTTTTTATTTTTATTTTTTTTGGTGTGCAGAAGCTCTTTAGTTTAATTAGATCCCATTTGTCAATTTTGGCTTTTGTTGCCATTGCTTTTGGTGTTTTAGTCACTCCTATTTCCTGAATAGTATCACCTAGGTTTTCTTCTAGGGTTTTTATGGTCTTACGTTACGTTTAAGTCTTGTTTTTTTTTTTGAGACGGAGTCTTACTCTGTCACCCAGGCTGGAGTGCAGTGGTGCAATCTCGGCTCACTGCCAGCTCTGCCTCCTGGGTTCATGCCATTCTCCTGCCTCAGCCTCCTGAGTGGCTGGGACTACAGGCGCCCGACACTAGACCCAGCTAATTTTTTGTATTGTTTTTAGTAGAGACAGGGTTTCACCATGTTGGTCAGGATTGTCTCGATCTCCTGACCTCATGATCCGCCCGCCTTGGCCTCCCAAAGTGCTGGGATTACAGGCGTGAGCCACCATGCCCGGCCACATTTAAGTCTTTCATCCATCTTGGGTTAATTTTTCTATAAGGTGTAAGGAAGGGGTCCAGTTTCAGTTTTCTACATATTATTATCCAGTTTTCCCAAGACTATTCATTAAATAGGGAATGCTTTTCCCATTGCTTGTTATTGACAGGCTTGCCAAAGACCAGAAGATTGTAGATGTGTGGCATTACTTCCTAGGCCTCTGTTCTGTTCCATTGGTCTATATATCTGTTTTGGTACCAGTACCATGCTGTTTTGGTTACTGTAGCTTTGTAGTGTAATTTGAAATCAGGTAGCTTGATGCCTCAAGCTTTAACCCCATTAAAAAGTGGGCAAAGGATATGAGCAGACACATCTCCAAAGAAGACATTTATGTGGCAAACGAACATATGAAAAAAAGCTCATCATCACTGGTCGTTAGAGAAATGCAAATCAAAACCACAATGAGATACCATCTCACGCCAGTTAGAATGCCTATCCTTAAAAATTCAGGAAACAACAGATGCTGGAGACGATGTGGAGAAATAGGAACAGTTTTACACTGTTGGTGGGAGTGTAAGTTTGTTCAATCATTGTGGAAGATAGTGTGGCAATTCCTCAAGGATCTAGAACTAGAAATACCATTTGACCCAGCAATCCCATTACTGGGTACATACCCAAAGGATTATAAATCATTCTACTATAAAGATACATGCACATGTATGTTTATTGCAGCACTGTTCACAATATCAGAGACTTGGAACCAACCTAAATGTTCATCAATGACAGACGGAATAAAGAAAATGTGGCACATATACAGCATGGAATACTATGCAGCCATAAAAAAAGATTGAGTTCATGTCCTTTGCAGGGACATGGATGAAGCTGGAAACCATCATTCTCAGCAAACTAACACAGGAACAGAAAATCAAACACTGCATGTTCCCACTCATAAGTGGGAGTTGAAGAATGAGAACACATGGACACAGGGAGGGGAACATCACACACCAGGACCTGTCAGGGGTTAGGGGGCTAAGGGAGGGATAGCATTAGGAGAAATACCTAATATAGATGACGGGTTGATGGGTGCAGCCAACCACCGTGGCCCGTGTATATGTCTGTAACAAACCTGCACATTCTGCACATGTATCCCAGAACTTAGAGTATAATAAAATAACTAAAAATAAAAATAAATGAACTGTCTTTGTCTCTGATCCAGAAGTTTTGTGTGTTGTGTAGGAGTGTGTGCTCTGTGTGGGCACACATACACAGAGCATACACAGTATCAGCACACACACATACTCTCTGTTGTCTTGTAGGTAGAATAAAATACCAGATTCTTCAATGTTTCTGACCTAACAGAGGATAAGTTGGGTTATGTTGCAATAACACCACAACAGCAAAATTGAAAACTTGGTGGCTTATGACAAAATGTGATACAGCATTTGTAAGAAATAAGCCATTGGTGGCATAAGCCATAATGTGTGTCTGTATTTGTGTTGGAATAATGTAATCCAGTCCCTTTGGTGAGGGAAGCAAACAAATAAATGCAGAATTTTGCTTTTAACATGAAAAATATAGATTTTCCTGTGACCTTGGGTGCATCAAAAAATTAGCAATGCTTCAGTTTTTGCATTTGTAAAACAAGAAAAACTCATCATATAGCCCTTAACACCCCTACAGCCAATAAATATTCTAAGGTTTTATGAAGATATTTTAATGCAATAAAATATTTTTTTCAAAATTAAGTATGCACTGGCTACCCTGAAACAGCTGGGTGTCTACTTCATGTTGTTTGCTGCAAGGGCAGGAGATAAACGCTAAATTAAAATATGCACTGACCCTTATAGTTTCTGTCCATCATTTTGTTGGTCAGTTTTAGTCATTTCACTCTGCGTATCTTCAAGGGGAAAGTAAGTGCCAGCTTATCTTATGCCTGGAAGTAGGAGAACGAACATTATGAAACCACATACTGTATCTCCAAGCTGCGATTTTGCTACAATTCCATGAAGTAAGATTATGTAACTCCAAAAAAACTCATCTTGGCATTTAGATACAATAAATTCATAAATGAAAAAGTTCATGGACAAAGTTCTGGATTAACACCTGTTTACTATTAAGCTAAGGAGGAGTAGAATATTTTATGTCAAAAAGAAAATGACTTCATCTAAGATTGTATGTTCACTCAACAAGCCTGAGCTCTTTTAAAAAAACACTTAAGAGAAATGTTGTAATTTAATTGTATAAGATATCTGAGAAGTATAAGCAAGCAATGGCTAAGCATTTCAGTAAGAACGCTTTTGTCTTTTTTTTTTGAGACAGTCTCTATCACCCAGGCTGGAGTACACTGGCACCATCATGGCTCAATCAGCCTCGACCTCTCCAGGCTCAAATGATCTTCACACCTCAGCCTCCTGAGGTAGCTGGGAGTACAACTACTACAGGCACATGACACCATTTCCGGCTAATTTATGTATTTCTTTATAGATGGGTGTTTTCTCATTTTGCCCAGGTTGGTTTCAAACTGCTAAGCTCAAGCGATCTCTCTGCCTTGGACACCCAAAGTGCTGGGATTACAGGCATGAGCCACTGCATCTGGCCCTTTTATTTTTTTACTACTGAAAAAGTAATTGGCCCTCTAGACTCCTGTAATATGAAACCAATTAAATTATCTGCATACATTTGCAGGGTAGTTTACTCTTTGCCCATCCTGCCTTACCTCACTGAAAACAAAGCTTTATGAGTAAACTCCTAAAAATTTAAGCAAATTACGATGATAATTGTTGCCTTAAAGCTAAATAGTTTGTGTTAAATATGGTGCTCAAAAAGCAAGAGTTACTTTAATAAATCTCTAGATTTGCTTCATTAAGATAATCAAGTAGCAGATGGGTTAGGCCTTCTCTTGTTTTTCATCCTTTTGCCCTTTCCAGAATCTTATCTACATAATGTCCCAATTCCTGAGCAATTCTGAACTAAGAAACTCATCCACGTTCTTGAATTCATTTTCCATAAGCTAACTTGGTCTTTTTCATCTCTATGTCATATTAATGTAATGTAGTTGTGTTAACGTAGCCACAAATGTATTGTTTATTAAATTCTCTCTAAGTATTTGTGAGCAATCAGAATGATATTATAAATATCCTTTAATGTTTTGGTATATCATTAACCTCAAGCTTATAATAGTATCTACATTTTATTTTCTATATATTTTTATATTTGTAAGTGAAATTGTGTGAGTAAAATACTTAATAAAATGTGTCAACATATATAATTGGACCAATGTGAAAATTAAAATGGTTCTCTGACATTTGACATTAAAGCTTATGTTTAAATTTTGTCTCCCTCTGTTGGAAAAATCATACTGCTCTACAACTACCTTTTTTGCTTTGTTTGTCTGTTTATGAAACTGGGTCTCACTGTGTTGCCAAGGCTGGTCTGGAACTCCTGGGATCAAGCAATCCTCCCGTCTTGGCCTCCTAAAGTGCTGAGATGACTTGCGTGAGCCACCTGTGTTCTGCTGTATAACTGAGTCTTTACCTTTTCTTCATATACTAAATGTAG
This sequence comes from Nomascus leucogenys, assembly GCF_006542625.1. NCBI lineage: Eukaryota > Metazoa > Chordata > Mammalia > Primates > Hylobatidae > Nomascus > Nomascus leucogenys. Next base: position 19,544,197 of record NC_044386.1, on the reverse strand, counting down.
CACACCTAGGCATTATTTACATGGGGAGAATTGTCTCAGAGTTATACGCCAATCAAAGATTAACAGATTGTTTTTATGCCTGTATTTTTTTTTTATAACCTCTTTGTTCATTCTGGAACACTTTTACAGGTTTGATCTCCTGCGACACAAACTCTGAGACAGAGACAGATTAATTTCCAAGGAGTTTATTAGGAAATGCTCTTGAGGTCAACACTTGCTGGGGAGAGATGGAAGCGGAAGTGAAGAGAGAGAAGCTGGGCTGTGAAGCAGTTTCAAGAAAATCTCTCCTGATTCTGTGGGATGGTCTGAAACTGGGATCGCTCTAACAGGGATGAATTTGCAAACTCATTAATAGAAACAAAATGTTGGCAATTTAGATGCAAATGTTAAATAATCAAATCTACTTCTATGATTTCAATTTTCTTTTCTAGGACCTTGCTATGGTCGAAATGTTTGTGTCCTCCCAAATGTATATGCTGATATTCTGATTCCCAAGGTATCAGGTATGGGGTCTTATAGTATCAGGATGTGAGGCCTTTAAGAAGTGATTAGGTCATGGGGGCATAAATGGTATGAATGAAATTGGTGCTCTTATAAAAGAAGCCCCAGAGAGCTACCCTGCCCCTTGCATCATGGGTTCTGAAGACACAGCTAGACGCAACCATTAGTCTGCAAGGAAAAAGCCCCTCAGCAGACACTGAATCTGCTGATGACTTGATCTTTGATTTCTCAGCCCCAAAACCGTGAGAAAGAAATTTCTGTTTATAAGTTACCTAGTGTATGGCATTTTGCTATAGCATTCTGCACAGACTAAAACAGACTTACATAAAATAATATGATGAAAGCAGTTAACTACTTAGCTAAGTGTCAAGCCATTACAGATTCTCAAAAAATACTAGCATGCATTATTTTTCAGAAGTGATATTATGGCTGGGAACTTCTGTTGAATAATTATTATTAATTTTCTGTATTATCATGCCATCACCACTTCTATATTATAATGTCAACTGTATCTTTTATGAAAATTGAAGGACTTCACATTCATTGTATAAAAGACATACTTCCAGACAAAGGAGTGAGTTATGATGGCGCTGCATATGTTTGGGGTTATCCTTGCATAGAACATAGTTGTTAATCATAATCATAGCTCTATTTCCTTATGTGGTAGCATTAAAAATGGATGTTCACTTAAATTAGGTTGCTCATCACCGAAAATCATTTCGTGCTACAACACTGAAATGGGAAAACAAAAAATGACTGTACTTGTAAAAATTGCTTATGACACACCAGGCACTGCAATTAAAGGAAGTAGAAATTGCCAAATCTATATGGACAGATCATAAAAATTATGTTAGTTACCTCTTAAAAATACTACTCCCTTCATTCTGTCTTAATTAAATTCTGAAATTCTTTTTAGATACCAGAAAGAACTTCTAGATCTCTACTGGTTTTCTCATACACTTTATATCTCTTTATGCTACCATAAAACTTAAAAAAATCCTTATGTTCAGTCTTTGGGCTCACTGTTTTTCTCCTAAGTTGCATCTGTTTTGTTATTCAGCCTATCTACCAGTTTTCCTAATGGCAATGATAAAATTTTTACATTTTTAATACCAAGATCTCTAGAAGATTTTTCATAGAGCTGATACTCACCCCCAAAAGCCTTTAACAATAAAACAGTTGATGTATTCATTTACAATATTATGATTGGTCTTCTATTTTTTGTTTATTTAGGCCAAGCATGTTTGTATCCCCCAAAATTTATCTGTTGAAACCTGATCGCCAGTGATGGTATTTGGAGATGGGGTCTTTGGTAGGTAGTTAGGTTATAAGCGTAGAGCCCTATAATGCTATTAGTGCCCTTATAAAAGAGACTTCAGGGAGCCCCTTCTTTCCTTCTGCTATGTAACGACACATTGAAAAGACAGCCATCTGTGAAGCAGTATGTGGACCCTCAATAGACACCAAATCTACTAATGCCTTGATCTTGGATTTTCCAGCCTCCAGAACTGTGTGGAATAAACTTGTTCATAAAGCACCCAGTTTATGGTATTTTATTATTACAACCTGAATAGACTAAGACAAGCTCCATTTCCTCTGTTTAGTGGTGGGTAATTGTCTGTTCATTTATGTATTTCTTAAATGTAAGAATACCAGATCCTTGGTATTTGTAGGGGAAGGGCAGAAAATGAGCGTTGTGCTGGATGTGTGTATTGAAGGTGTTAGGCTCTCCTGTCCCAGTGGGGTTGATGGGTCTTAGGAGAGCTGCACCACTGTGCAGCCTGGAAATGACCTACCCTGCTTTGATAGATGAGCACATTGAATGTTACAAGCAGTGTTACAAGAGCTGACATGTTGACCTGTTGCAGCTCCATGGTTAAATACCCTGAGTCTGTAGAGTGGCCCCACCTACTTTGTATAACCTTTGTCATCAGCTTCGAGCTCTTCTAGATAAATGTGACCTACACAACACTCTTCACCTCTTTCTGTGGGAATGTGCTTTCCTTTATTTTTCATTGTTTTGTTTATTTTGTTTCCCCTTTGCCTGGACAACCACCACTACTAGTTCTTCTTCCTCTCCTTCTTTCTCTTCTTCTTTCATTTTGTTTGTTTTTTACTATTTATAACCTCTTCAAACTCTCAAAAAAACTAATGTTGTCTTTACTTTTAATTAAATAATGAATTTTGAGTTTTAAAATGTCTGTTATTTCATGACATTTGTATGAAAGTGTTATATCCTCTATCATTACATGGCAACTTAGTCTTCATTTCTGGCATTTAACTGCAACACTAGATGCTAGTGTATAAACTGACTTAAAACCTTCTCTTTTCTTTAAGATCACAGTAAACCTTATAATATTTTCTAGCATGGTGTCTCATTCTATAAGCATAGTATTATTTATTAATTTAAATTAATAGTATATTTAATGTAAATGAATAACACTAGTTTAATTGGCAAATATTTAAATAGGATTATATTTTGTAATTATTTTTTATATATGTCAATGAAATTTGCATGATGAGATCATCATTCAATATTTAGTGACAATTCATCTCTCAGACCAAAAGCATTGTGCTTTAAAAAAAAAGTTTATTCAATTGTTAAAGTTGACTACAAGATGATTAAAAAAGATGAGGCACATAGGTGATCGATGGCCTAATAATCTAAGACAAATAGATATTGAGCTCCTTAAAGACAGGAACAAATTATTTATAGTCCCATGGAAACTGAAGTTTTCTGTAAATCATAATCATTACTCAATAATTGCTTTGATTTCTAAGACACTATATTTGCATCTGTCTTTTAGATATTCTTGTTCAAATTATTCAACAGAAAATCTAGAAACAAAACTAATGTATCTATTTGAGAAGAATATTTGATGTAATGAGAGCAATTTTCCAAATAGTTGCATTGAGGAAAAGAAAAATTAAATAATATACTCATGGCATCATGAAAGACATGGGAAAAAATGGATGCTACTCAAATTTTACATTTATAAGTGTATTCATCTGCTTCTTTAAACATGGTCTTTGACATTTAATTTATAATATATTTAACACTTTATAAAGGATTTGCTCCAATATATTTAACCTCTCTTTAGCTGAAAATTAATCTCCAAATTATACTTACTAATCACTTTATACCATATCCTATGATTTTCAGAATCTTCAGCTTATGAAATCATATAACCTTTAAAGTAATCTTATTAAATGTGTGAATTGCATTAGGTCTCATCGATCTGAAGGGCTGTATTTTTGTTAAATTAACTACTTTGTTCTGTTATGATGACTACTGGGTTTTTCAACGAAGTTTGTACATTTCAGGTATGAAAGCAGGATTCCTGCAAGTAACTTATTAGTTTTATCAGTTTACTCTTGTTTCCAGAGTATTTCCCCAGAGGTATGGTAGTAGTAACTCTATTAAAGACACCGGGTCCAATTTACTTTCATGTCACACTTTTCTCTCTTGATTTTCTCAGAACTAGACTTTGTTGTTTTTCACTGAGCCTCAGACATAAATAAAAACAATATATCTATTCACCAATCTCGCTGTTAAATTTTATTTTAGAGAAAAACAATGTAGACTATGATACGTTCAAATTTAGCAATTCTTATTCGTAAATTATCTCTGATATACTGGCATTATTAAATTGATTTCTGTCCTATAACAAATTTTAATACATAGTTACATAAGTATTTATTTTTAAGGGATATAATTTTAGACATTAGCTGACTGCATATAGTTTTTACCTTTTTGCACTATGGAAGAATTATTTTTTCTTCCAATTATTTTGGAAATTGCTACTGCAGCCAGCAATAGCTACAATACATGTTTTGAAATAATATTTTACTATTTCAACTGCCAAAAGTATCTCATTTATTATCTAGGTGTAGCAGCTCTCATTGCTTCTAGCTTGCTTACAAATCCAACCACTAAAACCTGTTCTTCGTTTTTTTAAAAAAAATACTATAATTATAGTCTTGCTTCCTTATTATACTTAGCTATAGAATTTTTCATCTATATTTTTTCTGTTTAATTATTCTTCTCTCACTTCTAAAATATGCTTTGTAAAAATATCACCAGTGACGTCCTTATTACTAAATTCAATGAACAAATTTAGTCATTCTCTGCCTTGCCCTTTATGAAATATTTACCACTGTTAATCAAGGAGGTAGCAATCTACCAACCAGTGACAGAGGCAGGAGACAAAGGCCTAGGCAGATAGGGGCGGTTCCTGGTGAAATCCAACCTTCAAGCTGGAAACAGTCCTGCGTAAAACCTCGAACAAGATTGGGAACCTGCCTTCCCGTTTGGCACACTTTCCTCTGATTGATCCTCATCCTTTACCTAGTTTATATATACCTACCCTAGCCTAATTGGTTTTCTACACTATCTTCCACACCTTAGAGTGGTGTCTTCACTTTAAACTTTTTTGCATACTCGCAAACCAATCATCACACACTCTGTATTCTGAGCCCATGAAACACGGGGGGATTAGCCATATTGTGAACTCTCCGACCTTCAGGTAGGGATACCACACCCACGTCTCCTTTCTGTTAACAGCTGCTTCATCACTCAATAAAACTTCCTACTTGGCTCACTCTTCAAGTGTCCATGTGCCTACTTCTTCCTGGTAGTGAGAAAACAGCCCAGACCTAGCTGAGCTAAGGAGCAATCCTGCATCACCAGGATGCCCAGAAAACACCCTTGTAGAAGACTGTGGTTCGAGAGGGCCCACTAAGGCCCTTAAATATAGTTGAAGGTTGAAACTCTCCTATTTTCCATCTTTGCTTAGCATCAATTTTGCTGCAATAGAATGGGGTCACCAACAATAAACTCTAACTTTTAACATGCTAGTTCATGTTATAGGAGCTTCTCTAAATGTTGTGAATTCTGTCTGCTAGCAAAAATGTAAGAGTGATTTCTGATTTCAAAAAATGGCCAAATCTGTTATTGGCAAAGTTTCTGGTAATACAGCTGTGAGCTCCAGGCTTCATGTGAATTATTTAGCACTTGGGATCCTTTTGTGTTTTGTGAAAGATAAACTGAATAGAATGTCTTTGTACCCATGTGGACAGTAGCAAAACACTAAGGAAAATAATTAAAATAGAACAAGTCCTATGAATGTTTTTTGGAAGACAATACGGAGAGTAATATAAATGTTAATTTTCTACTTGCATTTGGGATTTCCATTTTCCACTTTTTTTTTCAAATACTTATTTTCTGGTAATTTTTAAAAGATGATTCAATGGGCTACATAGAGAGTGTATTAATACATACTAGATATTGTATCTTATAGAGATAATACAGTATACATTTCTTTTTTATTTTTCTTTCTGGAACTTTATAAGGTAGGTTGGTCAAAAAATACAAAGTATTGTGCTTACAGATGGTTCCAGAGCAAATTCAGTAGTTTATCATAATACTCATTGATTAAATATATGTAATATTCTATTCCCCAGAATTATCTTTAACTGACATGGAGTAAAAACTATTTAGATTTTTTTGTGAGTTTTCCTTTATGTCAAAACTTAGTAAATGGGATTCAGAGAAGTTCTTCAGAAATGAGTAGCCAATAGAAAATGGGTCATTTTTGTATTTGTTTTTATTAGTAAAAACTTATAGGGTAAATGTGAAATTTTGTCACATGTATATAATGCACATGTATATAATGCATACTGATCAAGTCATGGTATTTAGAGTGTTCATAAATTTAGATAGTAGAATAGGGTGACTATAGTTAACAAATTGTATTGTACCTGCATATAATGCATTTTTGTGAACTATAGTCACCCTACTCTACTATCAAACATTAATTATTTCTATCTGACTGTGTATTTCTACCCTTTAACCAACTTCTCTTCATCTTCTCCTCTTCTAGAAAATTCCAATGTAAGATAAATCTCTTACATTAGGATCTCTTACATTATTAGCCAAGGACAGTCTAAGATAAAAAAATGAAAGAAAGGTAATTTAAAGGTTATATCAAAGAGTCATTTGCTGAGATTGCATTGAGAGGGAATAAAGAAAAAGGGAGATTCATGTTAAGATATTTGTTGAATGCATATATGTATTGTGGATGGTTTTCTATTATATGTAAATTCTTCCAAGAATCCTCATGGTCCATCTTATACAAATTTTTATCAATACAGTTTTTCCTCATTTACTTCCCATTATCTGAAACTATATTATTTATTCATCAAATGTCTCCCCATTCTAAAGCAAACTCCAATACATTAAGAACTTTGACTCTTCTATTGCTCTATCTCCAGCACCCATAGCAATTTGTGGTACATAGAAAATAATCAATACTTCTTGAATGACTGAATAAACTGAAGTATTCACAGACTTGGATAGAACTTGTTAAGTTCTCAGTGGTCTTGGGAGTTGCAGAATAATTCAAATTATCTCTTGGCTTTTAAGATATATATAAATAAACAAAGAGAACAAAGAAAATTAGCTTTTCAAAGCAAAAATGGAAGGTTAACTGTGCCTGTCGAAGAAGATCAAGAGAATACCACAGAGAACAACTTTCCTAAAAGGGTCCTTTGCCATAAAAACCAGGAATAATTTCAAAACAACCTGAGTGGATACATCTCAAGCACAGAAGAAAAAGAGCCACAAAGTCCAGCTTAAAAGGATGCCAATTGCTGACCCAATGACCCTAAAGTTTTAGCATTTCTTAAATATTCTCTGGCTTCTACACAACTTTGTTTGTCTATACATGTTCTGAATATTCATACCTTAGTTTATAGATGTCAAAGTTGACCGTACGCTAGGCTAAATTGTAGAGTAAGAGGGGTTAGTGGGAAGGCTGAGAAAACAAGGCACAGATGCAAGAAATGTCCAAATGCTAAGCATTTTAAGTATTTGTCTCAGTCCATTCAGGTTGCTATAACACAATGCTTTAGACTGAGTGGCTTGCAAACAACAGAAAATGACTTGTAATAGTTCTAGAGGCTGGGAATTCCAAGATGAAAGTACCCGCAGCTTCAGTGTCTTGTAGGGCCTACTTCCTGAGTGATAGATGGCCATTGTTTCAATGTGACCTCACATGGAAGAAGGGATAGGGAGCTCTTTGAAGTCTCTTTCATGTGGACACTGCCATATTTTGAATGTATGTGTCTCTCAAAAATATGTATGTTGGAATTTAAACTTTGATGTGATAGTATTAAGAACTGAGGCCTTTAGGAGGTGATTAAGTCATGAGGGCAGAGACCTCGTTAATGGATTAGTGACCTTGGTAAAGGACTGGAGGCAACTATCTGGACCCTTTTGCCCTTTGGGCTTCTGTCATGAAAGGATACTGTGTTCAAGGTGTCATATTAGAAGCAGAGAGCAGACCTCTCCAGACACCAAATGCAGGAACATTTATCTTGGATTTCCCTTATCTTGGATTTCCCAACTTCTAGAACTGACAGAAAATAAATTTCTGGTTTTTGTTTGTTTGTTTGGGTTTTTTTTTTAATAAATTACCAAGTCTAAGGTATTTTCTTATAGTATCAAGAACGAACTAAGACAGGCACTTAACCTTATAAGGCTCTTCCCTTATGACCTTATCACCTACCAAAGGCCCCACTTCCTAATAATATCACACTGGTGGTTTAGATTTTATTATGTAAGATTTAAGAGACAAAAGTATTCAATCTATAATAATAGTAGTAGGAAAAGGAGGAACTAGTGATAATGATGGGAGGCAGGCAAATTCCTAGGCAGACAGGGATGGGTTCTTAGCAAAACTTGACCTTCAAGCTAGGCACAGTCTAAAGCCTGAACACTTAAGCTACTAGCTCTGGAAAAAATCCAATACTGGAGTGAGAAATCCCATTCCTGTTTGGTGCACTCTCTCCTGATTGGTCCTTATTCTTCACCTATTTTACATATACCTATTCTCCCCTGGTTGGGCTTTTACACAGTCATGCCTCTTTCTAAATGGTGCTTTTTCCAAGCCTACTCACAAACCAATCATGATGTATTTCCCCATTCCAAGCCCATAAAACCCCCTGGAGTCAGCTTTATGGCCAGCAACCCACTTTCTTGTCCCTTCTTCCTGCCAAGTGCTTTTCTGTTGCTCAAGAAATACTGCTCTGCCTTACTCATGCTCTGGCAGCTATGTGCATCATTCTTCTGGGTCACGGGACAAGAATTCATAACTCGCTGAACTGTGGGAGTAAAAGAGTTGTAATATTTCTACTCGCCAAACTACAGGAGTAAAAGAGTTGTAACACTCCTACTCACTGAACTATGGGAGTAAAAGAGGTGTAACACTAGGAAGAAAAAGAAATAAAGATGTCAAGCCAAGAGGCTATTGTATTTAAGATGAATGAAGAAGAGTTCATGGACAGTGATTATTAAGAGATCAAAAGGTAAAAGATTATAATTAGATATAGTTAGATGAATTAAAGCATTAAAACAGAAATTATGATTAAAAATTGGGATATACTCATCTATCATTTCACAAGTAATTGGTCCTAGGGGTAAACAAAGTCAACCTTAACCAGGATTATGAAAGTGGGTGACATACGTGGAGAAGAAAAGGAAGAGTCTCCTTACGAGTTTTAGTAGGCTAGGTTGTAAAAGGTGAGATAAAAAATGTAACTAAGCAAAGAAGGCAGGAATTCCTCTTCAGGCCATAATGAAAGAACAAAGATCAGACTTGACCTCTGATCTTAAACAACTGGAAAACTGGGCAAAATAATAAATGAAATGATTGTTTGCTAAACACTGGGAACAAGAGCGCATAAGACTATAATCTTAGGGAGAAAAGGAATAAACAGGTTTAGCTGTACAATAGTCCAAATTTTCTGCCTATGGATCACAATTCCAGAAAGGAGGGAGCTAGGCAAAGAAAAGGCTCCAGAAATCTTTAGAGGGTTTCACTGAGTTATTGCTGGTTATTAGGCTAGATATTCAAAACGGAAACATATCAGAAATAAAATCAGACAAGGTTCAATCAGGGACTTGAAAGTTAAAATGTTTCAATATTCATCATGGGTAGGAATTCAAGATCTAGTTAAAGCATTCCCAGTGGCATCCCAGGCTATCATTTGAGACCTCAGATAGTTGGCCTATCTGATGCAGAAGTAGGCCTGAAATCATCTTGGAGTTAAAGCTACTCTAGGTCCACAAAAGCAAATTTTTAAAAGCTTTGTGATTATGGTGGTATGTAAATAACTTACTGCTTGCTAATATAAAGCTCAAAACACTTTAAAGAAAGACTAGAAAATCAGCAAGATTTATTTACAATATCAGTATTTAGTAGCCATACAGAAAGCAAAATATGTACCCTATCTCAGTAGAAAAATTGGTTTCTAGAAACAGATTCAGAAACAATAGAGATGATGTAAAAGCAAACTTGCCCTGGACAAAGTTAAAGAAGTAAGGGCTGAATCAAAACTGAGTTCTGGCCTCTTCTCTTTTGTGATAGCCTTTGTTCCAGGCTATCACGAAAGGGAACAGGCCAGAACTCAGTCTGGGCTCAGCTCTGCTGAAACAGAGGAGAGGTTTTAAAATTGGGGTAGGATAGATCATAGGCCATCTGTATTTGGTAATTAGCTTTATCCAAAGGAAAATTTCCTAATATCTTCATGACAGTGGGAAGTTTTAAAACTTGGGGAAATTGCACACCAAAGTTAAGCCTCTACCCTCTCTCAGAGACTAAGAGTAGAGGCTTTATCTTCTTTGATGATTACATTTCAAAGGGAAGGCTCTTAGATTCTTGAGAAAGTCTTGAGTTGTAAAACTGACAAGAGGCTTTAATCAGATTTACATCTCAAAGGGGCAGAGAAATAAAATTATGTATTTTCTAAAATAAATGCTCTAAGAAAAGGGATCAGAGAAGTGTTTTATCTCTGTGGTTAAGTCATCTGGATGCTGTAAAGGCAAGTGAGAAAGGGACGTCAGGGGTCTAGAGGCAGGAATAAGCCTGTCTATAAGTTTAGTAAAGCTGAAACATTAATACAATTTTAGTCAATAATGAATGCAACAGTCAAAAATGGTAAAACAGCTATTATAACAATGTTCACGGTATTTATAGTAAAATATTAGCATAATAAAAAGAAAAATAGAAGAAAGAATGATATAAAATGTTTGCAAATGAAATATATTTGAATCAAAATTTCACTACACAAGAGGAAAATCCATTAAGGCATGGTAGAACAAATAGTAAGTTTGAAGACAAAGTAACGAAAGCTATCTAAAACGAAGCACAGAGGGGAAAAGATGAAAAAAAATTGATGAAACTTCAATGACCTTTGGGCATTATTAAACAATATAGCATATATTTATTATAACATCCAAAGAAGAGAAGCATAGAAAATACATTTGAAGAAATGGTGGTTGAAAATTTTCAAAATTTAATGAAAATAATTAAACTATAGATCCAAAAAACTCAATGAAATCTCAAACAGAATGCACAATCACACAAAAAAATATGTCCTCAACACCTAATACGTAGCTCAATCATACGTTGGAAATTAGTGATAGAGTTTTCAAAGTGCACAGAGAAAAAAAGGCCTCATAATAACAGAGAAACAAAAATATGGCTATTTGAAAATTCTTGGGAGAAATAAGCCAGAAGTTTAAAAATGAGATATTTTTTAAGCGCTGAAAAAAATACTTTTCAAACCAGAAACCTACAGACCAAAAAATACTTTTCAAAATGAAGAATGATATGGTTTAGCTCTGTGTCCCCACCGAAATCCCATCTTGTAGTTCCCGTAATTTCCACGTGTTGTGGGATGGACCTGGTGGGAGATAATTGAATCACGAGGGCGGGTCTTTCCTGGGCTGTTCTTGTGACAGTAAACGAGTCTCACAAGATCTGATGATTTTATAAAGAGGAGTTCCCCTGCACATGCTCTTTCTTTGCCTGCCATCATTTATGTTAGATATGACTTGCTCCTCCTTGCCTTCTGCCATGATTTTGAGGCCTCACCAGCCTCATGGAACTGTGAATTCTCCATTAAACCTTTTTCCATTGTAAATTGCCCAGCCTTGGATATGTCTTTATCAGCAGCATGAAAACAGACTAATACAGCAAATTGGTACCAGTAGAGTACGGTGTTGGTGAAATGATACCCAAAAATGTGGAAGCAAAATGGAACTGGGTAATGAGAAGAGGTTGAAACAGTTTGGAGGGCTCAAGAGAAAACAGGAAAATGTGGGACAGTTTGGAACTTCCTAGAGACTTGTTGAATGGTTTTGCCCAAAATGCTGATAGTGACATGGACAATAAAGTCCAGGCTGAGGTGGTCTCAGATGAGGTGAGGAACCTGTTGGGAAATGGAGCAAAGGTGACTCTTGTTATGTTTATCAAAGAGACTGGTGGCATTTTGCCCCTGCCCTAGAGATTTGTGGAACTTGAATTTGAGAGAGATGATTTAGGGTATGTGGCCAAAGAAATTTCTTTTTTATATTTTCATATTTTATTTATTTATTTATTTTTGAGATGGAGTGTTGCTCTGTTGCCCAGACTGGAGTGCAGTGGTATGATCTCAACTCACTGCAACCTCTGCCTCCCGGATTCAAGTGATTCTCCTGACTCAGCCTCCTGAGTAGCTGGGACCATAGATGTGCGCCACTACACTTGGTTAATTTTTTGTATTTTTAGTAGAGGCAGGGTTCCACCGTGTTAGCCAGGATGGTCATGATCTCCTGACCTCGTGATCTGCAAACAGGGACAATTTGACTTCCTCTTTTCCTAATTGAATATCCTTTATTTCCTTCTCCTGCCTAATTGCCCTGGCCAGAACTTCCAACACTATGTTGAACAGGAGTGGTGAGAGAGGGCATCCCTGTCTTGTGCCAGTTTTCAAAGAGAATGCTTCCAGTTTTTGCCCATTCAGTATGATATTGGCTGTGGGTTTGTCACAGATAGCTCTTATTATTTTGCCATTACGCGTATCTTAAAACAAGCCCATTATGTGTCAAGAGGTCTGCTCATTTATTAGCTTCACACTTTGATGATATCAAAAGTCAACACCTCCAGAAGAATCCAGCTGCACCCTGCTATTAATTTACTGAAAAAGGACAAAGGCACTTTGCAAGACAAAGAAACTTTAAGGTTATATGTATCATAATCAACAATGCTTCTGAATCTAAGGATTTCCCCTGGAGACTTATTTACATATATCTTGGCCCTGGTGCCAATGCAATGATAAGCAGTTTGGAAATTTAAGCAAGGAAATGGAAAATTACTAGTTGTTGGTGAGGGATAAAATAAATTTGAGATTTCAATTTGAATAGTTTCATATATATCTTATAAATTTATGGTGTAAGCAGTTAAGGAACAACATATATTCAATGGTGTAAATACAATACAATATTTTTAACACAGAAACCATGAATAACTTATTTCTAACATTTTTTATTAAAGCAGATAGGAGAGAGAAGTTTCATTTCACAGATCATTTCCCTATATTTTACTGAACTTAAAATTGAATTAGAGCAGTTCACTTTGTTCCAGACTCACCTTGAACACCATTCAAAGCTTTGCAAGTTAAGTAATGTGAGGACATGTACATATGATTTGGGGAAGAGCCAGTCATTCACACTGTTCACTGTCAATCAACTTGGTTAGTCCACAATAATTTTCATCGTTGACACTAAGGAATGATAGACAGACAGAACTACAGACAGAACTAAAGGCTGGGCCTGCCAAGGAAACAGGCTTTTATGTCACCGGGTTCTAAAGTGGATTCTCAGAAATGCGCTGAGTTATTTGTTTGTATCACCACTGTTACTTTTGTCTCAGAAGGAGGTAGGTACAAAGCCAGAGTCTTCAGAATAGTCAGGCACCAAGTGGGGAGGATACAAAACTCTCACAATCAGAGGAAGAGAGCTTTTCCTCTCTAGTGGATCCTCACTGAGGGTGGCTGAGTCTATCTACATGTGACAGTTCCAACCGCCCCAATAAGGAACTAGGGAGATCTGAGGAGTATATGTTTCACTATTACTTGGTTTATGTAATATTCTCAGTAAATTTGCATAAGACTTTCTACTAAAGATAATGTGCCTGCTGGTTTTGTTTGTATTGCTTCACTGTGCCATTGTAATAGATATGCATTGTGAAAAACATTTAATTGTTACTGTAACAAAGCATACATGCTATGTTCTGTTATCGGAAATCAGAATTCAATATGTGTTTGTTCTCTTCTACATGTGGTAAATGTGCATGTTAACTGGAACTGTGTCAGATAGAATATTTACTCCAGAAAATTAAGAAATCCTGTCCATGTTTTCTAGATATGAATATTGGTGGTGGAAAGAAACCTGTAAATTAAATGGCACTGAGAGGCTTTAAAAGTTTAATGCTCTAAAATTAAGATTGGATGCATGTGATTTGTTAAGTATTTGTATGAAATTACTGTTTTGAAATGAAAGTAAATTAGACTGTTATTAACATTTAAAAATAACAGATGGATCATCACTTTTTAAACGACACGTTAAATTATAAAACTATACTTTAATGTACTTTAATGCTCATCAACATATTTACTTAGTTAATGTGAAATATATATCACTAAAGATGTTTTAACTATTCTGAGATGATGGAATGACTTTATAAGTTAAAAGAGAAAATATAGCTATATTTAATTGCTTATTTAATTGTTGCTAAATTTAAAAAATCATACCATATGAAAAATAGTGTTAAAATGTCAACTTAAAGGCAAAAGCTGAGGCAAAATTAATATAGAGGCTTTATTTGGGCCAAGATTGAGGACAACAACCTGGGACACTTTCAGCAGCCTGGAGTCCAGGTCGCCTTGAGCAGGGCTCTGGAGTACAAAGGAGAGGCTCACGTTTCTAAAGAACAAAGAATGTATCAGGAGAGGGGGTGATTACAAAATTGCTAATCAGGAATTCTCACTGGTTTACAGAAGTAATATTGATTAGTGATTGGCTGTACATTGTTGAACCATAGGCGTATGGCATTTTATGGCTACTTAGCATTAGTCTAGATTCCACATAGGAAGAGGCTTCAAGCGTCTTCAAGGGGGAGTGAGATATGACTGCTTTCACATTCGTAACACCTCTCTGATAATTTAAAGAGGTTTTCATTCCTCAGATAAAGGTTTGGGTCTTTTTTTTTTCCTTTCTCAATTTGATAACTAAAAGCACAGAAATTGAGATTGGACTCTTGTCACAAGCTAGTGGCTGTCTTAGCCCCTTTGTGCCAGTGTAACAAAGTACAACAGGATGGGCAATTTATAAACAACAGAAATTTGTTTCTCACAGTTCTGGCGGCTGGGAAGTCCAATGTCCAACCACCGACAGGTTCAGTGTCTGGTGAGGGCCCTGTCTCTCTGCTTCCAAGATGGCATTTTGTTCACGTGTCCTCCAGAGGGGACAAACAAACATTGTATCTTCATGTGGTGGAAGAGACAGAAAAGGCAAAAGGCCAAATGCTCTATGAAGCCTTTATCATGAAGGACTTAACTCATTCAAAGGAGAGAAGTTCTAATGACCCAATCACCTCTTAAAGTTCCTCTCTTGAAACTATTGCATTGGAGATTAAGTTTAAATACATGAAATTTTGGGGACACACTCAGACTACAGCAGTGAATTTGTTAACTTTAGCAAATGACTTAAAATACTTGTGGTTCAATTTCTGCATCAACAAAATGGGCTTATTAACATATATTAAATCTGTTATAAAGATTTAGTGAGTTATTATATGGAAGATAACACAGTACCTAAAATATATTGTGTAATAACATAATTTATTAATATCATTGTTATTATTATAAAAATATGAAACATATTTACATAGTGTTTTATCTTAAGGAATTATTATTATGCTTTTTATATGTTAATCTATTATGTTACTATTAGCTCTACTTTCTTTACATAATTTCCTGAAATTCAATGATATATTAAGAGTTTTAAAAATTACCTAAATACAAGAATGAAAGTTTCAGAAACATCATAAAAATAACAGGCAATACATAATTTTTCTAATTATGTGAAAGCACAGTTATACAAGCACATTGAGCACATAAAAATTTTAAAATATTGCATTTTATTATCCTAAAAATAAACTAACTCAAATAGTATTCATTTTGAGCCTAACAAGTCCATTTTTCTAGTAATCATTCATATTTATTATTTCCCAACACTTTAAAAGATAGAAGCTTATGGCTGGTGCTGCATATTTGTTTCCCAAAGCCATAAAACTTAGATGAGGTCACTTTAAATTTTTGTAAAATATGCCACCTAGACATTGGTTTGTATAAATATTATATTTTCCCAGAAGTTTGATAATTCTCTTTTTAAAAAAATCAAAATAGCTTTCTTTTTGTAATAAATATAATTTCCATTATTTTAGAAAACTAAAAAATAGAAAATTAAAATAAAATTAAAATTAGTCAATAGATCAACCTACTACCCAGAGTGCTTGCTGTCATCTTGGTGGAAGTATTTTCTTTGGTCCTTTTTAGGTGAAGGGGGAAGATTCTGGAGTCAGATTGCTTGGGTTAAAATCCTGGGTCCTCCATTTATTAATGTGTGAATTTGGACAAGTTATCTATGAGCCTTAGTCTCACCATCTGTAAGCCTCATAAGGTTGATGTGAGAATAAGCAAAATAATTTACATAAAAGTGCTTGGCGCATTTCTTGGCACGGAATTAATGCTCAATAAATGTTTTCTATTAATTTTTATTACTATTGTCAACAACCTAAATAGAATTAAACTTTTCTTTCTCTGCTTTATATCATATTTTAGGCATAGTTCCCTAATAGTGACACTTTTTCTAATTTATATTAATTGATGCATACAATTTCCTTCTAAACAGACCAAGTGAGTACCTTACCTGCTCTGCTTTCTGTGAGGAAACCTTGCAATTCCTGCCACCTTAACCCTCTCCTCTCTTCAGAAGGCCACAGAATGGCCTCATGTGACCCCTGTAAAATTGCACACCTTTGGTCAGTATTATAGATTCGGCCAGCCTCCCTGACCATTTCAGATCCTTTTGAATTCAGGCTAAATCTCTGTTCATGTGCCCATTTTCCTGTTTTCCTTATGAATCTTCAGGCTCAGTGATGTTTGTTTAAAATAACTCAATCTTTACTTTATTTCTTTCAGCCTGAAAGAGACTGAAACATATTCCAAATGAGGATATACTAATTGCCTTTCATCTTTTTGCTATGGTGAGACAGTATATTGGGAAATTTTCCATTTTTCTTTAATATAATTGGTCTGTCATGAACATGGTCAGTAGAGGTCTATTTCAAAGGAGATTCCTAGATGTGAAATAAATAGAAAGCCCTTGCTATACACTAAAATTGATTTCTAAAAATCTAATGTAACAATGTTTACTCACAAAAAAACAACCTATCAGAAAATCTCAGTGTTTCCTCAAAGATAAGAAATATTACCTTTTTAAATACGCCATTGTAATGGGAAGCATGACATCTCATTTTGTCTGATTTTAGCTTATTTTTCTCTTCATTATTTATACATTGTTTACACACAAGTTTTTTCTTTATTCTAATAATACTGAGTACTAATATTATTAAATAATTTGAATTTTATTTTCACTTAGCAAATTTGATTTGTTTTCTATGCCAATAACTATACTTTATTAGGTTATTTTAGCAAAAAAATAGTATTTCATTTTAATTTTATTCCATAACTTTTATAAAAAATTTTTATGATCCCTATTAAGGATTTAAGGTTTTTTCAACTTGTGGCTATTTAAACATCATCATCAGGGTCATTCTTGATGCGAATTTTTTTTATGCTGAAATGAACTGTAAGAAAAAATGTAAAATATAATAAAAAAGTAAAAAAGATACGTACGTTTATAAAGAAACATTGAATTACCCTTAGAAAAAAATGCCTGGGTGACAGAGCGAGACTCCGTCTCAAAAAAAAAAAAAAAAAAATGCCCCAACAAATGATGAGTTCATGTCCTTTGTAGGGACATGGATGAAGCTGGAAACCATCATTCTCAGCAAACTATTGCAAGTACAAAAAACCAAACACAACATATTCTCACTCATAGGTGGGAACTGAACAATGAGAACACTTGGGAACATCACACACCAGGGCCTGTTGTGGGGTGGGGGGAGGGGGGAGGGATAGCATTAGGAGATATACCTAATGTAAATGATGAGTCAATGGGTGCAGCACACCAACATGGCGCATGTATACATATGCAACAAACCTGCACGTTGTGCACATGTACCCTAGAACTTAAAGTATAATAATAATAAAAAGAAAAAATGCCCCAACATACTCTCTCAATGTTCTCTGGACAATCAATTTTTATCTCGACGATCACAGTGGCATATGATTTCCATTTTATTTTTGAAATATGTTAAATGCTGGTTGAATTGAGTATTTCTGCATTTAGTGGCATGAAACTCTAAAACACATATAGGGGCAATTAAAATTTTTTCAGTTGACTTTCTATTCCTGCATTTTGCTGGGTTTTGCTGTTGTTATCTTCCCAGAAATCCCACCCTTGTTGGAATAATGAACTTTTAATTTTTAAATTATTTGTGTGTTCTTTTTTTATTTTATTTTTATCTTTTCCACTTTTTAGAGAGAAAGTCTTGCTCTGTCTCCCAGGCTGGAGCGGAGTGTAGTGGTGCAATCATAGCTCACTGCAGCCTCAAACTCCTGGCCTCTAGTGTGTCCTTCAGATGTTAAAACATTAATGTTTCTTCTATCATTTTTGTCACATATATTCACAGCTTATAATTTGCCTTTCAACGATGTCTTGTCTTTGGTATAAAGTTAAAGAATAGGTAGTCCGGACACGGTGGCTCATGTCTATAATTCCAGCACTTTGGGAGGCCGAGGTGGGAGGTCACCTGAGGTCAGGAGTTCATGACCAGCCTGGCCAACGTGGTGAAACCTCGTCTCTATTAAAAATACAAAACTAGCCGGGTATAGCAGCAGGCACCTGTAATCCCAACTACTCAGGAGGCTGAGGCAGGAGAATTGCTTAAACCTGAGAGGCAGAGGTTGTAGTGAACTGAGATGGCACCATTGCATTCCTGCCTGGATGACAGGAGCAAAATTCTGTCTCAAAAAAAAGAAAAAAAAAGGTAGTCAAATCAAGTTTTATATATGTATATTTATTTACTTAAACTTCAGTTACTTCATGCATAGAGATTGCATTGTTATTTGTTAAATATTAGCTTAGATATTTTTCTATCAAAAGCTTATTGACTTGATGTAATTTAACACTACTAGTGAAAATTATGTTGCCATCACTTAATCCCAATATGATATGTGGAGAAGGGCACTCCACCATTGTGATATTCTTCCCAGAAGACCAAACATTTGGTATAACCATGAGGAAACATCAAACTCAAATTAAAGGACATTCTACAAAATACCTGAGCATTTATCTTCAAAACTGTTCATGTCAAAACAAACTATTAATAGGAAAGACTGTCATAGATCATAGGAGATCAAGAAGATATAATGACTGAATAAGACATGGCATTGTGAATAGGATCTCAAAACAGAAAAGGGAAATTGGTGAAAAGCTGAAGAAATTAAAGTATAAGCTATAGTTTACCTAAGAGTACTGTATCAATTTTAATTTCTCAGTTTTCATGAATGTGCCATTATTAGGTAAGATCCTATTGTTAGGAAAAGCTAGGTGAAGAGTATACAAGAACTCTTTGTAGTGCATTTGCATATTTTTTGTAAATCTATAATTATTGGAAAATATATTTATTTAAAAATTATGATTATATATGTATACCATGACACATCTTAACTTTGCTTTGTTTTATTTTATTTTATGTATTTTTTTGAGACGGAGTTTCGCTCTTGCTGCCCAGGCTGGAGTGCAATGGCACGATGTCAGCTCACTGCAACCTCTGCCTCCCAGGTTCAAATGATTCTCCTGCCTCAGCCTCCCATGTAGCTGGTATTACTGGCGCCCACTACCAGGCCTGGCTAATTTTTTTGTATTTTTAGTAGAGACTGGGTTTCACCATGTTGGCCAGGCTGGTCTTAAACTCCTGACCTCACGTGATCTGCCATCCTCCGCCTCCCAAAGTGCTGGGATTATAGGCGCAAGCCACCACACCCTACCTGTTTTATTTTAATGTAAATATAATGCATAACTTTTTTTTTTTTTTTTAAGGCTAAGATCCACAATGGCAGGTATATTACTATTGGCTTCTGTGAGAGGATTTTTAAAAGTTTTATATATATTTTATCAAATATTCTAATTTATTTCAGCAAGAGTTTTTTTTTTTTTTTACTTGTCAGAATTATGTCTCTACCTTTTTTCTAATTACACTTTCTGTCTCTTGTGTTTTAGATTCCATGCTACCTTTCATCTTCTTGAGTTCTTCCTTATAAGTTTTCCTCTCTGACCAAAGTCAGTTTCAGAAGTAAGATTACATGCACATTCAGTTTAATTCTTCTTATCCTTAAGGTGCCATACTTGCTTCATTTAACTTTTATTTCAGTATGTGTTGTTTGTTTATTCATCTTTGAATTGTAAGCATGACAAGACTCAAGCTGTAATATTCTCTCTTGTGGCATATATGAGGATAGAGCAATGCTATTTCCCCTACGTGAATTTGGAGCTCCGAATATTTAACTTTCTATAGTGATGGGCTATTCTTCTGATGTTGAGCCCTTTTTTCTCACTGGAGGCTTTCTTGACTAGTACCTTGAATTTTACATACGTGTTTTGCGCCTGGCCATTTTGACCCTCTCCTTGTACTAGAACTAATCTGTACGTATTTCTTCTGTATATGAAAACAGATTAATTTCCACAAGAAAGTAAATGTCTTATGAGAGACTTCTTTATATTGTAGGTTCCAAGTTATAAGCGATCCAGAATGAGATTACTTTATAGGAGAGACAGATGTAAATTGAGCTTTGGGTGACTGAAAGTAATTTTCTTTCAATTTCATGGATATTACTCTACTTTTTAGTCAATACTACCAAGAAGTCTAGAATTTAAAGATACATAATGTGGGTAAATCAAAGTAGCCTTAACTTTAAAAAATGTGTATTTTATTAAGTTCCATTGAAGTTGCTTTAGTGCAGAGTATGTAACAAATGAAATGTAATACAAGAATGTACTTTCTAGTCTTTTCAGCTAATATTGCATTACATTAAATCCCTTACTTTTTTCAATACTCAGTTGCTAGATCTTGGCATTGTGTCCTTTCTTATGCATAATTTAAAAGACATAGGCCACACCTATCTTTTGTTGTATCTTTACAACCTTTTAAAAAATTAGCAGATTTTTTAGGCACTGATAGTTGGATATCCAAAGTTACAAATTACTTTTTTTATTTTGGTAGAATTTGCTTTCATAGTTTATTTGCTCATTTTACTAGATGATATTAGCTATTTTTATTTATAATGCAATAAAAATAGTTTATACTATATCATATTTTTAAAACTCAAATGGAATTGATACAAATAAATTTTAGCAAATATTTGCTACCCAAAAATAGTAATTACAATAGAGTGACATTTAAAAAAAAACTTGAGAGAAATTACACTTTCATAAGTTTCCAATGAGATTATATTTTACGTATTTTCCCTCTAATATGTTAACATTTTATTTAAGTAATTCAAAGAATATAATAAGAATTTGTTGTCAGAGGCAACTGGCTGTTAAAGGCTATTAGGAAAAAAATATATATATTTCATAATAAAACCCTGCTGTAATTAGGGAATAACCTGTTCCATAAACGATAATTTGATTAGTAAAAACTGAATTTAACTTGGAGAATTTGATGAACTATAAAGAGCAGAGATAAACTTACAAACCACTTCCCAACTCTCTAGCAGCCTCAGAATTTATTAAAAGGTAAACATGTATGATGGTATGATGTATACAAAATATTTTATTTTAAAAATAGTTAATGCTCTTGGAATTTCTTTCCTTTACAGTATGTTTGCTTTTTCCCCAATATTCACAATAACTATTTTCTTAAAAACATTAAGATTATTGTTGATTTTCATCTTAGACCCACACATAAGCATGATTAACATTTTGTGAAATATGTACCTTTGTATCCTATTACAGATAAATTAAAGTTAAGGATAGACCTGTTATAGTCTTATACAGACCAAGGTAGCAGAACTTGACAGTTACAGGTTAATCATTGCAAGAAAAATATCCCTGCTAGATAACAGAGAAGTTTTATATTATTCTTTGTGTTTATTGTTTGATTTTACACTAAACCTAGTTTGTTTTATTATAAATAGTTTCATCTTTTTACATATTTTGAATGCTGAAAACCCCTTTATATAATGATCATGTTGTAAAGGTTTTAATGTGTAAGCACATTCATTTTCACAGGAGTTGTTGCTAAATATAGTAGTGTCTAGATGGACATTTTAGACTTCAATGGCGCTTTAAAAGGAGATATGCTGAATATACTTGTAAAGAAAAATACAGGTATAAACACTATCATATGAGTTCAACAAATGTAAAAAACAGTATTCCTACCCCATAATGTTTTTCACTAAGACAAGCATATTACAATGTAAATATACTGCCGTACTTTTGGAAAAGCCTTCCTATCCCACTTGAAATATATTATAAATAGAGACAATTTGACTTCTACCTCTTATGATATAGCATGTTATACTGTCTCTACGGGACAGACACATGACTCATTGTCCCAATCATAAGCCCCCGGGATAACCATCTTTGTGTTTAATTGATCCATTAATAATAATATTAATGATAATGTCAATAACTATCATCAACAGCTAACATTTTTATAATTCTAAATCTAAAATGATTTTGGATGCAAACAAGATAGAATTAAGAAAATTAATTATTAAGAAAATTAAGAATTAAGAAAATTAGCAACACAGGTTACAATCATAAACTAAGAAAAAACTAGACCTAATAAAACAGCAGGACCTAATAAAACAGCATAAAAAGACAGAATGAGGAAAGGACCTATATAAATAATGCCAAAGAAACAGATGATTGACAGTCTGTTCTTTCGGTCAACTTCCTCTGTTGGTTTATTGCCAAAATTCAGTCAATTTCCTCCCAATAAATGTTACCACTGACCAATTCTTCACCTTGTTTCTTTATTCTTGAATGTTCCACTTCCCACCAGCACAAAATACCCAAGACTTGAGCTCAGTTTTATTTTTCCAGTTACCTTTGAATTACTACCACAAGATACTAGTAAAACTAGCTGGTCTACGCTCCTACTAAGATTTATCATTTGCTTCTGCGGTTCTTCTTCCCCTTATTAGAGGCCAATGCGAACCTACATTAATTAAACAGAGGAAAGAGGAAAAGAAAGAGAGAGAGAGGAGTTTTATGAATTCCCCTCTCCTGCCCCATGGCAACTAGAAATCTATTTCACTACCAGTTTTAAATGTCAGAAGATTTATCCTGGATCTTGACAATAAAACATGTTTTTTTCGTTATCGCTATATTATATCATATCACTTCTTCACCTATACCCAAGTTCTCTCTTTATAATTATTATTGATTTTATTGTTGACTCTCTTGGAGTTCCACATACAAGTGAAGTTCTTTAGAGTCAAGAGTATTCTTCTACACACATAGACTATGAAACGGCTTTGTTTCCAATATGTGTTTCCAGTAAAAAGCAAGATAAGTACACTCTTATTTATTGTGCTCTCCCCATGCTGAAAATCCAAGTCTACCTTAGGTGTTCTTTTGCCAGAATAGCATGGTTCTTAAACAACCTTCTATCTTCAGAAAATTAGTAAAAAGGGACACTTGTATTTTGCAGTATCACAATATTTTTTAAAAGTACACGGATGACAGAATTTTATTTAAGAACTATCTAGTATTTTCTCGTCATAAACTACTATATTTCAGTATTTTATGTGTCTTAAGGAAGACAAAGTATTAATATGTGTAGTAAATAAAGGTATTCATAAAGGAAAAAATACAGAATAGAAAACTACTTTGGCTACCTCAAATTTGTGTCTTACAAGATACAACCAAAAAATCACTTACTGAGTCTTTTTAATGAAGAGTATAGACTAAAAGAACAATAATAAAAAAGTCAGGCCAAATCTGAAATACATTTTCTAAACCATCAATTCACAGTAAGGTGCTTTCAATATTCCTACAGAAAATGCATGTTTGTGCACACTGCATGAGACTGAATAGTGGCTTCCCAAAGATGTTTCTGTTAAAATCCCAGGAACCTGTGAATACATTACCTTGCATGGTAAAAGGGAATTTGCAGATATTATTGTGCTAAGGATCTTGAGATGATGAGATTTTCCTGAATTATCCAGGTGAGTGTGATGTAATCACAATTACAAAGGTCCTTATAAGAGGGAAACAAGAGGTTGAGATGGCAGGTTGGGAGGAGGGTTTGGGAGGAGGCCAAAGTTTTAATAGAACCAGAGGTTGGTGTGAGGCACTGTGAGCCAGGGAATTCAAGCAGTCCCTAGAAGCTGGAAAAGGGAAGGAAATGGATTACTCCATAAGCCTCCAGAAGTAACTCAGTCCAACTAACACTTTGATTTTTAAACTCCAACTTCTAGAACTCTAATTTTTTTCCTAAGAGAATTAATGTGTGGTGTTTTAAGCCACAAAGTTTGTGGCATTTTGTTACGGCAGCAACAGGAAAGTAATACAAGGACAAAGATCATGCACAGCTTCTTCCTTATCCTTTTCACAGCAGCAAGAACCAGACTCTGCTATATGGTAGGAAGTCAAAGCATATTTTCTAAGTGAATATATTTCTAATAAAAATTGCTAATTAATTAAGTAATAATTATGAGGCATTGGGGTATAAAGTAAGATATGGGCAAAGTTCTGTTTCTCAGAACTCTGACAGCAGGAATCAGGCTATAAAAGCTTTAATCTTATTTCTACCACTATTTTGGAGATCCTCAAATTCAGTTGTTTTCATAAGATAAACACTTATTTCTCACTCCTAAAGTTCAAGAGGAGGGAAAATAGCCCAAAGTGATAGGGAACTCTGCTCCACAGGGACATCCAGGTTCAAATTTCTGTCTTCCTTATTCTAACATTGCCTTGTGAAAGACTTGAGCTACAGAGTGGCTTGTTTATTTACATATCTTAACAATTGATATAGACTGTTTTCTGAGAACTTAGCAAGGGCTGTTGAATGGAGCAGCTATACATGGTGGTTCCACGTGGTCTGCACTTCCTCATGGTATAGTGGCTAGCTTCCAAAGGTGAACATCCTGACTCCGAAAGAAAGCCAAATTGAAGAGAATTATGTTCTATGAGTTGCCTTAGAGTTTATATTCCATCACTTCTACCATACTCTACTGGTCGGTTTAGTTACAAGTCTCAATTCAGTTTAATAAAGAGAGAGCTTGGAATCCAGGAAATATTTGGAGGATTGCCAGTAAAATTGCAAGAAGAGCATGAGAAATGAGACATTATCATGTGACAATACGTGAAAAATACAGTCCGGTAAATCCAACAAAAGAGGGAGAAGATAGAGCAAAGGGCAAGCAGCGTTCCATTGAAAAGATGTGATGTGAAGTTGTTTGCCTCATTTCTGTGCACATCTCTTTGGCTGAAATGTAGTGAAATGTCTAAACCTAGTTGACACAGACCAGAAAAAACCCTGGAGGAAGGCTAGTTATTATTAATAGAAGGACAGATCGCAGTATCTTTTACAATCTGCACACCCTTCTTCCTAAAGTTAGAACACGTCTACCCACTTCCCAAGAAAGACAAGCCATAGTTACACTCAGGCATGGTATACAGTTCAGATGTCAGGATATTTGGGTACAGTCCTCTCTATCACAAAAGTTTCCTACCTAAAATTAATAGCAACTATATATTACTTAAAATTACAATAAAATGTCTCATTTGAGAAAAAAAAGAATGACCACGCAGTCACTGCTCAGAGCAATACAGTTTTGCAGGACAAAAATTGCAGAGACTCTCTGCTCTACCAGTGGAGAAAGCTTCTTGCTTAAAACTGATTGCTGCTTATTGAAAAGAATTTCCTGTCCTCTATCCTCTGTGGTCCTGGCGTTCTCTCTGAAAAAATTTCTTCTTGTAATATATTCTCCCTCACCACATCTGCATGAATATTAAAGAGATTTCTTTTGTCAGAAGCACTGCAGTTTTCATAGCCTCCTTCTGCACTCACTAATTTGGGAACTTGGGACTTTTTGAAGGCTAAATATTTGACTTACTTAGTAAAAAAAAATTCTTAGAAGATTCAATGAGTTTCTGGTCTAACTGCATACAGCTATTTTCTTGTGCTGGAAACTTACATTCAAGGCTCTTCTCTGGAAATAATTATGAAACCTTTTCTTACGGTCTCACTTCTTTGTTGAGCCAGTGTCAATTGTTACCATTTTGATGATGGCTCTTGAAAGTATAAAACCATATAAAATAATAGACTTATTTGGAAAGCAACATACTTTATCTGATCTTTTGCACGGATAATCTATAGATTCACTTGTTGAGCTGAGAATTCTTAATGGACACTTTTTATTAAATCTTTGAGCAGCAGGGTTGTTTCCTACTGTATAGGGTGATAAACCAGGGTGGCTTTTCTAACCCCATCAGATCCCACATTTCTGGACTCTTTGTATTCTCTTCAACCTCTACTTGAAATTGTCTCATTCTTCCTTGAGCTCATTAATTCTTGAAATAAGCCAGCTAAATGCAGCAATAAACAACTAACACATGGTAACATTCTGGCTCTTTCCATCAGCTTCTCCTCCAGCTGAAGGCTCTTTAGGCAAGTGGTTTGCTCTACCAGTTACCAGAAGTGACACTTTAAATAAATGTACTGCCTTAACTCTCACTTAAATGTCTATTCCACATTTTTTTAGGTTCTTGTAGCAGGCAGAAAGCCTTCCAGTGTACCAATTATTTATTAGCTACAGTGAAACCTGCATTGCTAGAGCTAATAAGCCCCACAATATAGATTTCTTATTAAAATCAAAGAGTATTTTCTGCTTACATTATGAGCCCAGGAACTCTGTGCTCCAAGAATCAGTCCAGAACCCAACAAATTGGGTATGGCTTTGTTATCCATGATACACAGCTATTAGTGTTGCCCTGGTCATCACCATTTTTGTTTGGGATGAAGGTAAAAAATGAGGGAATTATGGGCAATTATATTTAATAAGGTGTATTTTCTGTTGTGCATTTCACATTTACTTACATCTCAATCATGAGAACTTAGTCACATGGTGCACCTAGCAACAAGGGAGGCTGAGAAGCACAGTCTCTTGGCAGAAGAGCATACCTGAGTCGGAGGAGAGCCAGAAGTCTGTTACTTGTGTAAATGCAACATATTATATCCGATCTTTGCCACAGAGATGTGTCACATTGTCTAAGGACACTCAGATCCACCCGTCTCGGCCTCCCAAAGTGCTGGGATTACAGGCGTGAGCCACCGCACCCGGCCTCTCCAACTTTTATGGAGGATCCCCTTGGAGGATTTCCTCTAATGGGGATCCCCAACTCTGATGGAGCATCTCAATTGACTGAGAAATCAATTAGGGCACACATCTGGAAAGAGAGAGAAGCTGAGATTCTGTGGAAACAGTCCTTGCCTACTGGTAAGAGAATGGCAGCTATACAACTGACCACTGGAAAAGCAAAAAGAATAACTATCCAGATGTGTCCAGCCATATTGCACAATTTTGAAAAATTATAAAATATTTATTTTTTTAAATCACTAAATTTTGGTTTCATGTGTTTTATTACAAGAGATCATTGCAACAGAAATGGAAGTCTGAAATACTTATTCTGTAAATAAACAAAAAACAAAAGCAAAGATATAAAATTAAATGTCACTTACTTTGAGACAGGGAAGTGGTCAAAGCTCTGTAAGTCCTGCTAGAAGTGTTAGCAAAGTCTAAGAGGACAGTCAGAAAATTGCTTTTGCAGACCTGAGTCAAGGGAACTTGAATTAAGTGTAGAATAATCAGTAAAACTGTGGCTTGGATTAATGTGAAAGATGGAAAGGCTTCAAATTGAACTTGTGGGTTTGGCTATAAAATTTATGGGTAGATAGCTGAAAGTACCAATTGGCTGCTTTTATCTGTTTCGAATAAGTACTGAAGGAGTGAGATGAGCTAAAGAAGAAACTGTTCTTTTTTTTTTTTTTTTTTGAGACAAAGTCTCCCTCTTATCCCCCAGGCTGGAGTGCTGTGGCATGATCTCAGTTCACTGCAACCTCCGCCTCCTGGGTTCAAGAGATTCTCCTGCCTCAGCCTCCTCAGCAGCTGGCACTACAGGTGTCTGCCACCATGACTGGCTAATTTTTGTGTTTTTAGTAAAGTTGGGGTTTCACCATGTTGGCCAGGCTGGTCTTGAACTCCTGACCTCAGGCAATCTACCCGCCTTGGCCACCCAATGTGCTGGGATTACAGGCGTGAGTTGCTGAGCCTGGCCGAACTGTTCATTTTAAAGCAAAATTTAAAGAAAATATGAAGAACCAAGGGTTACAGAATTAGAAAATAAACTGTTTTTCATCCCCAGTCTCTTTTAGCAGAAGGGTCTCAAAGTAGGAAATGTTATTCAGACAAATGTTAAATCCAGGATCCTTCCTTTAAAAGTAGGCTCAAATCAAGAATGTGGTTCTTAAATTTGTTTTTGATACTTAGCAAATGTCAAGGTGATGCCTCATAGACATGCTCAACCAGAAAAAAAAAAAAAATGACATACAAAACTCAAAGGTATTCCTCCTACACATTCCTTGCTAGATAACAGGCGCTCTAAGAATTGTGATGACATAGTATCAAAGCACTCTGAATCTCAGCCCAAAACAGGGCATGCCTCAAGAAGATTTGTCATGTCATGTTGCTTGTGTGTAATGGAGTGGATATTTGATATGTCAAGAAATATCTCATTTTGTAAAATAAATAAATAAATAAATAAACTATATGATTTTAAGAAAAATAGTAACAGAAAATTTTAACTTGAAAGAGGTTTCAATATCCCCACACTTCTCTGGCAAGAAACTATCTGAAAAAGAAAGTCAGCTGGGAAAAAAAAGATAACATTTCTTATGGAAAGGAGAGATAACTCACAGGGGCTCAGGAAACATGGAGCAGGATTGGGTTACAGTAAGTCACTGGTAATAGGTGGATTTCAGAATAGTAAGTGACCAGATCCTGCTCGGTGCCTCCCATTTTATCCCTTTGTAAAACAGAATGTCTATTTTAGTTTTCCTGTCTCAGTCTCACCAGTGCGTGCGTGTGTGTGTGTGTGTGTGTGTGTGTGTGTGCGCGCGCGCGCGTGTCTGTGTGTGTGAAACAGACACACAGACAGAATTGTTTTATTCTAAATATTTCAGAATCAGAACTATGACATCGAAAATCTTTATGCCCATGTCAACATGACATCATTGCATGCCTCAAGTTGGACCCTAATTCCATAATGGAATGAGGCATCTGGTGGTCTTGGAGTGAGAGTGGGGGAGATGCGGAGTGTATTTTTAATGTAGAAGAAATGTGAATCAGTAGGGGCCAGATAAAACACCATAATTATCTGTTAAAACGATGGCCATGCTTGTATTACAATACTTGTATAGACTCCTCTTCTTGAATCTGGGATGGATCTGGGGTTTATGTGGAGGAGTTGTATGTGGCAGAAATCATATCAAGCCTACACTCATAGAAGGTTTGGCAGTTGCTCTGGGCTCTGAGAAAACCTCAATGACTACATAATTTTTTTTTTTCTACCAGTGTAAGATAAAGTGGTTAAGTCATGTGGAGAGAGAGAAAGACAGAGAAGGTGACAGATTAACCAGGTAAGCCTTCAGCTCTGAAGATCAGCAGATCCTTTCCGCTGAGCTTAGCAGGGGTTGTAGCCATTAATTTTTAATAATAACTAGGCAATCACAATAAATGATCAAATTCAAGTCATTAAATTTGAGTTAACTGGTTATTCAGCAGTCCATGAAGTTTGGTCTTTTGGCCCTTTTCTTTCTGTAATGTGGGCATAACACATAGTGATAGAGGAGCAGCTTGGTAACCACGAGACAGCATGAATGAGGACGAAAGTCAACTACTGGAAATTAGAGAAGGAAAGACAAAGATAATCTAATTCCATGAGGTTATCATGGAGACCCTCCCTCAGTTCCATGCTGTCTTCCCCTAGACTTCTGTTACATAAGAGATAATCCTTCACGTTTAAGCCATTTTAAGTTGATTTTTCAGGATATACCATTTTTTCCCAATAAAAACTACCTATACTAAAAGTTTCTGCTGTTGGTAGCCATTAAGTGATGCCTTGCTTTTGCTTGTGAATATAACCTGCAAGACCTATTTCAAAAGCAAGAATTCTAGAAGCAGGATAATAAAACAGGAATTATATCATTCAGTGGATGAGTCTTTGTTTTGAAACATTAGCCAGATACCATGTGGTTACCAGGCAGATTCGGTGAACAAGCATATCAAAATGGCACATTCTGGCCTATAATGGGCTAGTAGAAGATTTTGGTACTAACTACTCCTTTCTGTACATGGAGATCAAGTCAGAATAATATGTTTTGTTTTTCTCTTTGTTTCATTTTTAACCTTCTATTGTCACTCTACTGCAGATAGCAACAATATATATCAGAGAATTATTAGTTAATGAACCAGTACCAAAAGCATTCTAACTAAACATTTATTAAAAATAAGACCTTATTATTAATACATTGAAAAAAACTAAAAAACATATGTAATTTTTAAAATCTGGAAAATTTCTACATTATATCTTTACTCTCTCTCTCTCTCTATATATATATATGTGTGTGTGTATTTTAAAACATATATCCATATAGCAAACATATATTTCACTTCACAAACCTAGCAATTTGGAACATAACCCAAAAAGTACTGGCTTATTATACAAATAATTTGGGTCAAGATATCTCATTTCATGTTTCTTAGTTATGAAATATTTTGGTTGTGAGTAGATTTGAAAGAGCATGTGAATGCAAAAACTACTTATTAAAATTAGAGCATCCAAATCACGGTGGCCGTGAACGTTCAGCAGCATCTGAGGAAAATGCCTTATCCATCATAGTCACATTCATAAATTTCTTTTGATTAGGCTTTGTGATCTTTAATGGAAATTTTCAGGGCCATTGAAAAAAATCTCATCCTTTTTTTTCTGTGTCAATCTTAATTCTTCAGAGAATAAATAAGGAAAGTGAATAGCTCTGTTAGGCATTTCTCAATCATCTTTAAATGGGTCATGGTTTTAAATAGGATGTGTCAAATTGAAATTATATGAACTAAATTATACCTAAGTTACACCGTACCACCTGCTTAATGAATTCTTTACAGGGGGTCAGTGAGTCATCAACTATTAATTGCAATTCATCTTTGAAACATTCAAAATCAATGTATATTTTTCACTAAAGTGAAAGTCAAATAACTAGCCTCAAGAAACACTGAAAAAGAGGTAACTAAATAACAGTCATAAATATTCAATATCTACAAGCAAACAAAAAGATCCAGTTTTAATGTCTGATATATAATTTATTGCTAAATTCAGTCTGATATTTTGTTTCATGAATATGTACTTACATCAAAGATATATAATTCAAACTATCAAATCACTGAGACATCTTTGTCCTTTAAATTTTTCTGGGACTTATATTTTCCTGTTTAAAGCCTATATTTCATATTGTTATGTTATATCCAGAGATGAACTCACATTCTATCTTATTTTGACAGATCATTTTATTTTTTTTTTTGCTTTACCATTTTCCTTTTCCTTTTTGCTCAGTTGCACACTTTATTTCAAATGCTCAGTTTTATACTTAAAATTTTAATACGTATACTTGACTAAACAAATTCTATAGCAATAAATTTCTGCACTCTTTGTGAGCAACATAAAATATTATTTCATGACTTCTCAGCCATCTCTCTTCTAACATGTGATTGTGCCGTGTCTTAATTTCATCACTTTTCCCACCAAAATATCCAGTATAGAATATTTATATGTCATTAATATTTGTTTAGATTCACCACTATTTGTGCAGTTTCTGATTTCATTAATCATTCTAACACATCATAGGAGGATCTGTGTCTACCTTCTGAAAGGTAATAAAAATAAAAAAATTTCTTCAATAATGTTCTCCTAGCCTTAGGCACTTTGTTCAATATTTTTTTATTTGGCCATCAAAAATAGTATCATTAATATTTTCAAAATTATAAATAATAATTTGAAATTATCATTATTTGGATATATAATTCTAGGTGGAGAATTATTTTCTGCCAGTGTTCCTTCTAAGAAGTTATCCAGCTCTGTGTTTGTTGGAAATTTTGTTTCCACCTTGTTGCTGCTTCTTAGTAAGCAATCTAAATGAGTATTAGATTTAAAAATTATATCTGTATATCTAATGCTGGACAGTTTCATCATAATGTATCTAAGATTCATTTAAACAAATGTCTGCTAAGTATATGCTTGGTGAGAGACACAATTTTAGAATACACAGGTACAGCAGTTTTGAAAGCTGTGCTGAGTGTCTGAGGTGAGGACGGACATCTTCCACCAATTTTGGAAAAACTTCAGCTGGTATGTCTTGATTAGTATGGCTTTTTCACACCCTATAACTCTTTAAACCTTTTGTTAGATTTATATTAGATGTTCTTATTATATATCTGCACATTTCAAACTCTCCTTCATATTCTCTGAATTCTAAACTCTCTGTGGTAAATCTTTGATCATGTTTTTAATTTATTTCTACAAATTTTCTCTTGGAACAAACTTAAAGTATTTTTTAGGTTATTTATTTTAGATACTGTTCTTTTTTATTGTAAATGTTCATAGCTATGTGTTTCACTCTGAAAACTGCTTTAGTTTTTTGTATACTTTTTACTATTTTATATTTACATTATATTCATCTCAAAGCATTTTCAAACTTTTCTTATAATTTCTTCTTTGACCCACTGGTTATTTAAGAATCTGTTGTTTGATATCTGCATATTTATAAATTTCTCAAATTTTCTTTTGATGATTTTTAAAATTTCACTGAAGTTGAAGAACATAATTTGTATTATTGCAATTTTAAAAAATTTTATTGAGGCTTTTAAAAATGTTCCATGTGCACTTGAAAAAATATGCATTCTGCTTTTGCTAAATGGAGCATCCTATAGAAGTGTGTTACAGTTAGTTGTGTGTTAAAATCTTTGTCTTTATTGATCTGTCTCCTTGTTCTATCCTCATTGAAAGAGGTATTAAAATCTTCACCTACTATTGTTGAATTGTCTATTCTTTCCTCCAATTCTGTCAATATTTATCTAAAGTATCTTTGGATTCTGTTGTTAAATGCTTACGTAAATTTTATATATTCCCAAATCTATTGACTTAGCATTATGCACTGTCCCTCCTTCTCTCTAGCAACATCTTAAAAATTTTTATTTTTGTTAGTTGAGATGGAGTCTTGCTTTATCACCTAGGCTGGAGTGCTGTGATGCTATCTCGGCTCACTGCAACCTCCGTCTCCCACGTTCAAGCGATTCTCCTGCCTCAGCCTCCTGAGTAGCTGGGGTTACAAGCGCCCGACACCAAGCCCAGCTAATTTTTTGTATTTTTAGTGGAGATGAGGTTTTACTATGTTGGCCAGGTTGGTCTTGAACTCCTGACTTCAAGTGTTCTGCCTGCCTTCACCTCCCAAAGTGCTGGGATTACAGGCATGAACCACTGTGCCTGGCCTTTCTAGCAACATTTTTAAAGTTTCACTCCAGGTCTTGTAGTTGCTGTTTGCATAGTATATCCTTTTATTTTAAATATATTTTTATTTCTGATTCTGAAGTGCCTCTCTTGTAAACATATAGCTGGATACTGATTTTATTCATTGAAACTCATAACCTTTGACTTATGTTGTTTAATCTATTCACATTTAATATTGTAACTGATATGCTGGAGTGATATCGAATATATCATCCATATTTCTCTTTCTATATCCTTCATGTGTTTTTGCACTTCTGTTTCCTTTTTACTGTTTTATATTAAGTGGATATATGCTAGTATAATATTTAATTCTTTTAGTGACTTTTAATAATATTGCTTAGAAATTTTCTTAGTGATTGTTTCAGGGTCTAAAATATGAATACTAACTTCCATTTAATTTAGATTATATTAACTTAGGTCCAGTGTAACACAGCAGCTTTATTTCTGTAGAGCTTAATTTCTCCCTTCCCTTTTGTATGTTATCATTTTCATACATAGTGGGCCCATAGGTGTTACAACCCCAATAAACATTATTACTTACCATTTCTATTTCTCTTCATTTCTCTCTGTGGAGATCTGATAGAAGGGCCGGGCGTGGTGTCTCGCGCCTATAATCCCAGCAATTTGGGAGGCCGAGGTGGATGGATCACTTGAGGTCAGGAGTTGGAGACCAGCCTAACCAACATGTTGAAATCCTGTCTCTACTAAAAATACAAAAATTAGCTGGGTGTGGTGGCAGGTGCCAGTAATCCGAGCTACTCAGGAGGCTAAGGCAGGAGAATCGCTTGAACCTGGGAGGCAGAGGTTGCAGTGAGCCTAGATCATGCCACTGCACTCCAGCCTAGGCAACAGAGTGAGACTCCATCTCAAAATAAAATTTTAAAAAAAAAGGAATCTGATACAAGTTCTTCACTCCAATATAATATGCTTTGTTTCCACCCACATTCTTTGTGCTGTTATTGTCAAATACATTGCATTTTTATGTTATTGGCTTAATAAATACAAATATATAAATGTTATTTCATACAATTGCTTTTAAAATCAACTATGAAAAGAGAGTAGAAGAAATATTCAATTATACTGCATCTTATATATTTTAGAGTGATCTGTATAACTATATAATTATATTTTATAGTGATCTGCATAATTATCTTTACCAGTATTCTGCTTTTTATCATGTGATTTTTTTTTTTTTCTTCAGACAGAGTCTCACTCTGTTGCCCAGGCTGGAGTGCAGGGGCATGGTTTTGGCTCACTGAAACCTCCGTCTCCCGACTTCAAGTGATTCTCCTGCCTCAGCCACTTGAGTAGCTGGGATTACAGGTGCGCACCACCACGCCTGGCTAATTTTTGTGTTTTTGGTAGAGAAAGAGTTTCCACATGTTGGTCAGGCTAGTTTAGAACTCCTGACCTCAAATGATCTACCCGCTTTGGCCTCCCAAATCTGGGATTACAGGTGTGAGCCACCATGTCTGGCCTATCATGTGAATTTGAATTGCTGTCTACCTATCACTAGCTCTCAGCCTGAAAACCTATTTGCCTATTTTGTATTAGCTGGGGTTGACAACAACACATTCACTCGCTTTTGTTTATCTGGGAATGTCTTTCTTTTGTCTCCAGTTTTGAAAATCGTTTTGTTGTATATAAGATCTTTGCTGACAGATTTTTTTTTTTTGCCTGGTTTTAATTTTAACATTTAACATATTATTCCATTGCCTTCTGACATTATTTTTTCTAGTTGGAAACTCACTGTTAACTTGGGCTTTCATTACAAATGATAAATAGTTTTCTTCTTGCTATTTTCAAGATTTTCTCTCTTTCTTTGGCTTTCAACATTTTACGTGATATGTCTGATTTGGATCTCTTTGTTTTCATCCTATTGAACTGTGTTGAGCTTCTGGGTTTGTAATTCCTGTTTTTCATCACATTGAAGGTTACAATCGCTTTATCATTAAATATTGTTTCTTTTCCTTTCTTAGTCTTCACTTATATGTGTGTATACATATATATTTCTCATCTAAACTTATATGTGTGTATACATATATATTTACATATATATGTATGTGTGTGTTTGTATATACATTACAAACACATATTTGTATGCAGACAGACAATGAACCTCACTGACTCATATGTGTCCAAAATTCAGAGCAACAAAAAACAAAACAAAGCAGAAAAAGTGTGTTTTTATTGCTATTATTGTCTCTTAAAAATTGAAATAATGTCAGCTCTTAATCTTCTACATTAAATGCCATATAAATGGTATAACTCAGAATATTCTTTTAAAAAAACAACAATTCAAGCTCTTAGAATCTGATCAATATCTCTGAGTGTTACTATCCTAAGGGAGAAATCTTAATCTACCTCATAGTGCTAAAATGTCATAGCTCTTTGACATTAAAAGCTTCCACAGTTTTCTAAAGAGAATTATCCCAGTGATAGGGCAAGGTTCTCTTATTTGTCAGATCCTGTACAACTTTAAAGATTAGATGCCAGGGACATAGTGCCATAGAGATTCCTCCATGCCTCTCTGCCACCCCTCACAAGCAAATGTCTCCCTATTATACTCTGCTTCGGGAATCTCCCTTTTATAAACAACTGTATTATTTTCTATTGCAGCTATAAGCACTTACAACAAACTTTCTGGCATAAAACAACACAAACTTATGACCTTACAGATCTGGAAGCCAAAGGTCCAAAATGTGTCTCACTGTGCTAAAATCAAGGTGTCCACTGGGATGCATTCATTTTTGGAAACTCTAAGGAAGAATCTGTCTCCTTGCCTTTTCCTACTTTGAGAGGCTGCCTGGATTCTTTGTGTCATGATCCCATTTCATCCTGAAAAACAGCTATGGACAGTTGAGTCTTTCTCACATTGCATCACTGTGATACTAACTCCCCTAAATCCCTCTTCCATATTTTAGGGATCCTTGTGATACATCATGCCTACCCAGATAATCCAGTATAATCTTCATTTTTAAAGGCCAAATTCCATTTGAACCCTTAATTCCCTTAAGCCATGTAACATAATAACATATTCACAGACTCCAGAGATTAAGAGCTGGATATCTTTGGGGGCCTCTTATTTTGCTTACTGCAGTACTTTTGACTTTCTCCCACACATTTTTCTAAACAGAAACATTGGTATTTGATTAAACTTGAGGAATGGATTGTTCCTAATTTTAATACTACTTCAAGTGAAAGTCCTGTTTAAGTCACCTAATGCTTTTACAATAAATAACATTTGGTCTAATGGTCCAGATTTAGAAATTCGGTGGATTTCTAAATCAGACCTAGAAATTCACTTTCGCATTCATGCATGTTTCAGAACTATGATATTCAGGAACTCAAATACTTCTACTCTTGATTTGTATTTCCTGAACTGATGTTTTTATTTTAGATAATATCAGTTTCAGTTTTTTATATTCTTACTTTAAGTATAGCTGTGTATAGTCTTGTGAAATTTTCATAAATCACATTTTTTTTCAGAGTGAGAAAGCAAACTATATGTTTGAAAAGAGGATTTGAAAAACAGGCAAATGGAAATTTGACAGTAAATGCATTTAATGGGAAAAGAATAATATGCCATATTTACTTACTTAATACCTGATATGATTTGGTTATGTCCCCACTCAAATCTCATCTTGAATTACAGCTCCCACAGTTCCCACATGTTGTGGGAGGGAACCATTATGAGGTAATTGAATCATAGGAGTGGGTCTTTCCCATGCTGTTCTCATGATAGTGAATAAGTCTCATGAGATCTGATGGCTTTATAAAGAGGTGTTTCCCTGAACAAGTTCTCTTCTCTTGTCTAACGCCATGTGAGACATGCCTTTCACCTTCCACCATGATTGTGAGGCCTCCCCAGCCATGTGGAACTGTGAGTCCATGAAACCTCTTTCTTTTGTAAATTGCCCAGTTTCAGGCATGTCTTTATCAGCAGCAGCATGAAAACAGACTAATACAATACCCATCCCCCTTTATTTAGGTTATGTGATATAGTAATAGGAATGAATGAGCATGTGATTCCTCATTTGCTTCCTGCATTGAGAAATTTTATTAACCATTAAATCCTTGTCTCCCCTCAATTTTTACCAAAACCAATAATTTTACAAATGTTTTAAAATATCTCAGGCAGAGATCATTAAGATCAAGAACATCTTCCATATTTTCTTTAACGATTACTTTTATTCTGATAAATGTCACTGCTTTAGGAAGGCTTTGAAAATTCCCATAATGTGTGTAGGTGTATTCACATATTTTTTAAAGGAGGCAAATTCATGAGGTTAATTAAACATTTCACTTTATTTTATATTTCAATATTAACGTGTTTTTTCAAAGGAGCTAAAAGTTGGGCAAATAACAAAGTCCTATTTGCTTTTAGTTGTTGTTGTTAACAAATAACTCATCATATTAGTCCATTTTCATGCTGCTTATAAAGACATACCAGAGACTGGGAAGAAAGGGAGGTTTAATTGGACATACAGTTCCACAAGGCTAGGGAGGCCTCAGAATCATGGCGGGATGTGAAAGGCACTTCTTACATGGCCGCTGCAGGAGAAAATGAGGATGCAAAAGCAGAAACCCCTGATAAAACCATCAGATCTCAGGAGACTTATTCACTATCATGAGAACACTATGAGGAAAACCAACCCCATGATTCAAATTATCTCCCACCGGCTCCCTCCCACAACACTTGGGAATTACGGTAGTACAATTCAAGATAAGATTTGGGTGGGAACTCAGAGCCAAACCATGTCATTTGGCATTTGTAAATATCTGCATAGTGAGAATTAGAAAAATGATATTTTACCTGTTATGGTCTGAACATTTGTACCTTTCCAAAATTCACATGTTGAAACCCTAATCCCCAAAATGATGGTATTAGGAGGTGGGGCTTTTGGGAAATGATTAGGCCATCGGAGTAAAGCCCTCATGAATGAAATGAGTGA
Source organism: Nomascus leucogenys (assembly GCF_006542625.1). Lineage (NCBI taxonomy): Eukaryota > Metazoa > Chordata > Mammalia > Primates > Hylobatidae > Nomascus > Nomascus leucogenys. The sequence continues at coordinate 19,506,097 of NC_044386.1, read as the reverse complement.
CCTTATAAAATAAGTCTGTGAGAGACCTCCCCCCGAGCTGTTCCACCATTTGAATTTATAGCAAAAAACAAGATGTCTATGGACCAGGAAGTAGGCTAGCCCTCACCAGATACCAGTCTGCTGGTGCCTTGATCTTAAACTTCCCTGCCTCTAAAACTATGAAAAATAAATGTCTGTCATTTATAAACTACACAGTATGTATCAATTTATTACAGCAATTCAAACAGACTAAGAGAAAATTAGTACTAAGGAGTGGGGGTGCTCTATGCTATAACATATACCTAAACATATGGAAGTGGGGATGTTTTGGGACTGGGTAGTGGGTAGAGGCTAGAAGAGTTTTGAGGTGCATGGTAGAAAAAGCCAACACAGCTCTGAAAGGATCTTTAGAAGGTGAGTCTTGCGTGAGCTCTGAAGGAGAGGAGAAAAGCTGTAGAGAAAGCTGGAATTTTCTTAGAGACTAAGTAGTCAAGAATATAATGCTGGTAGAAATAAACTTGGTAAAGGTCACACTGATGAAGTTTCAGGTTGAAATGAGGAACATGTCATTGGAAAATGGAGGAAAGGTCACTCTTGTAATAAAGGAGTAAAGAACTTGGCTGAATTTTCCTCGTGTTTTCTGGAAAGCAGAAATTGTAAGCATTGAAATAGAATATTTGGCTGAGGAAATTTCTGAGCAAAGTATTGGAAGAGTGGCCTGGCTCCTCTTGCCTGCTGATAGTAAAATGTGCAAAGAGAAAAATGATTTAAAATTGATTGTAATCAAAAGGGAAGCAGAACTTCAAAATCTTGAAAAAAAATCAGCCTATCTACATTGGAAAACATGAGGAAACCTGTTTGGGAGGAACAAGTGTGGGCCAACCAACTGTTGGATAAGTAGATTAGTATGGATAGGCCACCTCAATGGAAGGTAGGTGCTATTCATCAAAAATAAAAGAAAGGGTTATTCTGCCATCTAAACAGAAGCCAGGGCTTATTGTAAAAGGCAATGGAAGAATGACCCTGAAGGCATTTTAGAGATTGTCTATGCTGCCATTCCCATCACGAGCCCAGAATTCCAGGGTCTAAGGGGCAGAAGTTTATCGAAGCAGAGACCACCACTGATTATAACAGCCTCCTCACACTGCAGTCTCCACTCCCCGCACTCTGCAGTTCTCCTCCTCAGTCACCCCACCAATGAAATCAGCAGCCTTAGCGAAGTGTGTGTTTCACCCAGGAAAACAGAGGGGATGTGACTAGATTTCAAAGGATGCCCTGAGAGAGCTAGAAGGTCCAGGCAGAGAACTGCCATAGGGATGGGCCCACCTCAGAGAACTGCCATGGGGACAGGCTATCACAGAGGGCACCAACTAAGGTAATGCCAGCAGAGCCATGGGGGCAGGGCTGCCTCCATGAACCCAGATTTCAGCACTGGAGAGGTGCAGCCCTTACAATTTGATATATTTTTCCCTGTTGGTGGTGGACTTGATCTGGGCCTGTGTGTACATACATACATGCATACATAGCTACATCTACATAAACATATATACATATAAATAACATTAGATTTTCAGCAAACATGAGGTGTGTTTATTTTAGTTCCTTGCATCTCATCTCAGAAATTGAGGCCACAGGAATAGATTAAAACTGGCTCTTTTTTGTCTTCAATATTTTATTCTCAGAAAAATATTTCTTAACTACTCTACACCCTGATCTATATTCTCTTCACGTCGTCAATGATTATGTTGGACTCCCAATTTCCAGGACAGCAGAAGAGATATGTCTTTTTTTCTTTGTGCTTTAAATGCTACAAATGAAAATTACTGGTTTAAGACACAGTTTAATTTGTAATCACATTTGGCTTTGCCAAATTAATGAGTATATTCTAATTGATAAATGCTGCAATTTTTTCAAGCTAAATACTTGTATCCTTCTATCCACAATTTTATTTCTAAAATGTTATGTTTTAAAGCAAAGCTTCAAAAAATAGATGTTTCTGTATAAGTGGTATATGTATGCTAGTGTATGTGTTCAGTTTTTTTCCAAAGGAAAAATTAAGTGTTCTTAATTTTGTGTTTGAAATACAGAAATACATTTTTTTTGCACACAGATGTCTACTTCTAAAACTGATAAGCCCATGTGTTTTTTTTTAACCTAAATCAGTTTATAATATCGTTGATCATACCACATTGCTAAAGGTCAAAGCACTTTTTAACAGACGTATATGTACTTTAATGTCAAGTCAGAAAGAAACATGCTCCGTTATTATAAAATATTTACTAACAGATAAAATATAACACCCACACAGATACTGAAATGTTGTTCTAATGATTAGCCATCCTTTTATTAATTAGTTTATTTTTGAAGCCATTTGTATAAAGATGGCTAGATCCCTGGAAAGCTGGTAAACATTTTAGATTTATTTTTATCTATAAACATATCCAAAAATATTGCCAGATATATTAGGCTGTTGTTGCACTGCTATAAAGAAATACCTGAGACTAGGTAACTTATAAGAAGAGATGTTTAATTGGCTCACAGTTCTGCAGGCTGTGTAGGAAGCATAGTGATACCTGCTTCTGGAGAGGCCTCAGGGAGCTCTTAGTTGTGGCAGAAAGTGAGGCAGGACCAGGCCCGTCACATGATGAGACCAGGAGCAAGAGAGAGATGGGCGGAGGTGCTACCCACTTGTAAACAATGAGATCTTGTGAAAACTCACTCACTATCACAAGAACAGCACCAAGGGGATGGTGCTAAACCATTCATGAGGGATCCACCCCCATGATCCAATCACCTCCCACCACACTCCACCTCCAACACTGGGGATTATAGTTCAACATGAGATTTCGGTGAGGTCACATATCCAAATTATATCACCAGATTAGGATTTTTGTTTTGTTTTAAGCAGTCTTTCTGTTCAAGGACAAATGAGGAAGACTTCCTCAAATAGTTTTTGTTTTAAGTAATCTGACCTATTTTGGGGAAAGAAATGAGAAATTCTTCCACAAAAGTGATTGATTCCCCACTAAATTGTTATAGTTTCATGAATCCTAAAAATGGGTTTATGCTATAGAGATTTGATATCTCCTGTATGCCACTATCAGGTTGGCCCTCTCCATTACAACGCAAGGAAGGGGAGGAAATGGACTCAAATCTCTCAGCCTCACCTCTATCCTTTCTGACTCCAAGAGGTGATGGAGAGAGGAAAGAAAGGAAAGAAAAGGCAAGCATCACAAAACTTCTCTACCTTTGAGTCATTTTTAAAGCCACAAAAGGTGGAATTCAGCTATCTTCATCAGCAAAATGAGATGGGTGATGAGTGGGTTGGCCAGAGGACAGATTGCTAAGCATCTCTCTCACTAAATGTTGTATATATAACCTCCACAGCTCCAGCAAGCTCTCAGGAATATAACCCAAGGGTCCATGCCTATAAGCTAAAGAAGTTTTATAATATTTCTCCATTTACTTCTCATATCTTCATCAATAGGTTATATGAGGTACCTGCCAAAAGCAGAGGTAACTTCTATTTTTTATTATTTTAAAATAATTAACAAAGTATACATTTTATAAAACTAAGAGATCAAACATTGAATTATTACAATGCTTATCTATTTCCTATTCAAAAAAAATTGCATCATATTACATCTTAACACACTGAGTGTCGCCTTTTTCTGGGGAAATTTTCTTATGTAGAGCTACGAGGAGTTTCAGAACCTCACTGTTGGAGGGCAAGTGACCACTGGTTTTGCATGTGACCTACTGTGTTCTGCAAAAGTACAGCACATTGTCTGCACATTTCTAAACATTCATGAATCAGAAAGAAGGAGCAGTGACTACATCCTTTTATATATTTTTAAAAGGTTTCACTTTCATTAATGACATGAAATAGTCAACAGAAAAATTTAAAAATTATTTCACATGAGAGATATAAGCATTTCATATTTCTTATATTGTAATAAATAAAATAGGTTTTGTTGAGAATGGTGAACACAATATTTGTTGTTACTTTCTTGACTCTAATAGTCAATACTAAATTTATTTAGCTTTTATTATAGGCTTTTTCCACAAAAAGAGGAAATAATTATTATGTGACTATTTGAGTGTCAAGGGGCTTGCTTCGGATGTATAAGAGGGAATTGTCTAAGCTTAATTTCTCTTTAATTTTTCTGAAAATATTTTACATAGGATCAAGAACATCTTGATAAAGAAAAGATAGTGTTCTTTTGTAAATGCAAATAATGACATAAAAATCATCTCCCTTGTCAGCGAGAAATGTTCTACTCAGACATAAAGTAAATGTTTGCCTATATCATACTTAGAAATGGATTGGATATAAATACATCAAATTTACATTCTATAAATTATCCACATGAAGTCCTAATATTTACCTCCATTATGCATTGCTGGAGTAATAGGAAGTACACACAGCCAAAGTTATGTTTATTGAAACCTCTTTTATTACTTCTGCAATCTACCTTATCAAGAAGAGTCTTGCATAAGAACCTTGGTGGCAATAGCCCTGAAGTGATCATCTGATCCAAATATATATTTACTGTATTAAATATATTTTATTTAAGTCAGAAAATTAAAAATATACAAAATGCAGATAACAAGTATTAGGGAGGATGTGGAGAAAAGGGAATGCTTGTATTTTGTGTGTGAAACTGTAAAATAGTACAAACACTATAGAAAACTGCGTGGAGCTTCCTCAAGAAGCTAAAAATTAAATTACCATATGATCCAGCAATCTGATTTCTGAATGTATGCCTAAAATACATGAAATCAGCATGATGAAGAGATATCTGCACTTCAGATATTCAAGTATCGTTCATAACAGCCAAGTTACGGAATCAACCAAGCGTCCATCAGAGATGAATGAATAAAGAAAAGGTGGTATATATATACAATGGAATATTATTCAGCATTAAGAGAGGGAAATTCTGTCATCTGCAACAAAATGAATAAACCTGGAAGACTGATATGCTTTGGCCCTGTGTCCCCACTCAAATCTCACCTAGAATTGTAATCCCCACATTTCAGGAGTGGAGCCTGGTGGGAGGTGATTGAATCATGGGGGCAGAAATCCCCCTGGTGGTTAGCGTGATAGTGATAGAGTTCTCACAAGATCTGGTTATTTGAACATGTGTGGCACTTCCCATTTTGTGCTCTCTCCTGTCACTATGTAAGACGTACCTTGCTTTCCCTCTGCCTTCTGCCATGACTGTAACCTTCCTGAGTCCTCTCCAGCCATGAACTGTGAGTTGATTAAAACTTTTTTTTTTATAAGTTACCCAGTCTCAGGTAGTTCTTCATAGCAATGCGAAAATGGACTAATACAGAAAATTGGTACCAGGAAAGTGTGGCACTGCTACAAAGATACCTGAAAATGTGGAAGTGACTTTGGAACTGGGTAATGGGCAGAGGCTGGGACAGTTTGAAAGGCTCAGAAGAAGACAGGAAGATATGGGAAAGTTTGGAACTTCCTAGAGACTTGTTGAATAGTTTTGATCAAAATGCTGATAGTGATATGGACAATAAAGTCCCGGCTGAGGTAGTCTCAGATAGAGATGAGGAACTTACTGTGAACTGTAGTAAAGGTCACTCTATGCTTTAGCAAAGAGACTGGTGACATTTTGCCCCTCTCCTAGAGATCTGTTAAACTTTGAACTTGAGAGAGAGAAGTTAGGGTATCTGGCAGAAGAAATTTGTAAGCAGAAAAGCATTCAAGATTTGACCTGGCGGTCTTTTTTTTTTTTTTTTTTTTTTGAGACGAAGTCTCGCTCTGTCACCCAGACTGGAGTGCAGTGGCGTGATTTTGGCACACTGCAACCTCTACCTCCCGGGTTCAAGCGATTCTCCTGCCTCAGCCTCTCAAGTAGCTGGGATTGCAGGCAAGCACCACCGCGCCCTGACCTGGCAGTTTCTAAAAGTGTACAGTCACATGCATTCACAAAGAGATGATCTGAAATTGGAATTTATGTTTAAAAGGAAAGAAAACATTAAAAGTTTGGAAAATTTGCAACCTCATCATGTGGTTAAAAAAAATAAAGTGCATTTTCTGGGGAGAAATTCAGGCTGGCTGCATAAATTTGCATAAATCAGGAGGATCCTGATGTTAATCTCCAAGAAAACGAGGAAAAAGTCCTCAGAGCATTTCAGAGATCTTCACAGCAGCACCTCCCATCACAGTCCTAAAGGCCTAGAAGGGAAAAACTGTCTCCTGGGTTGGGCCCAGGGCCTCGGTCCTCTGTGCAGCCTTGGGACATGAAAACCTGTGTCCCAGCAGCTCCAGCCCCAGCCATGGCTGAAAGGGGCCAACATACTCTCAGGCCACTGCTTCAGTGGGTGCAAGCCCCAAGCCTTGGCAACTTCCACATACTGCTGGGCCTGCAGGTGTGCAGAAGACAGGAATTGAGGTTTGGGAACCTCCACCTAGATTTCAGAGAATATAGGGAAATGCCTGGATATCCAGGCAGAAGTGTGCTGCAGGAATGGAGCTGTCATGGAAACCTCTATGAGGGCAGTGAGCAGGAGAAATGTGGGGTTGGAGCCCTCACACAGAGTTCCCACTGGGGCACTGCCTAGTGGAGCTGTGAGAAGAGGGCCACAGTCCTGCAGAACCCAGAATGATAAATCCACCAATAGCTTGCACTAGCTGCCTGGAAAAGCTATTGGCACTCAGTGCCAATCTATAAAAGCAATCAAAGGGGCTGTATCCTGCAGAGACACAGGAGTAGAATTGCCTAAGGACTTGAGAGCCCACCTCTTGCATCAGCATTCCCTGGATGTGAGACATGGAATCAAAGGAGATTACTTCAGAGCTTTGAGACTTCATGACTGTCCTGCTGGGTTTTGGATTTGCCTGTAGCCCCTTCGTTTTGACCAATTTCTCCCTTTTGGAACAGGAGTATTTACCCAATGCCTGTAACCCCATTGTAACTAACCTGTTTTTGATTTTACAGGCTTATAGGTGGAAGGGACTTGTTTGTCTCAGAAAGACTTTGGACTGGACTTTTGGTTTAATGCTGGAATGAGGTAAGACTTAGGGGAACTCTTGGGAAGGCATGATTGGCTTTGAAAAGTGAGAAGAACATGATATTTTAAAGGGGCCAGGGGCAGAATGATATGGTTTGGCTCTGTGTCCCTGCCCAAATCTTATCTCAAATTGTAATTCTAACATGTTGGGGGAGAGGCCTGGTGGGAGGTAATTGAATCATGGGGGCACACTTCCCCTTTTCTGTTCTTGTGATAGTGAGTGAGTTCTCATGAGATCTGGTGGCACTTCCCCCTTCACACTCTCTCTCTCCTGCCACCATATAAGATGTGTCTTGCTTCCCCTTTGTCTTTTGCCATGATTGTATGTTTCCTGAGGCCTCCCCAGCCTCAGAAACTGTGTGTCAATTAAATCTCTTTTCTTTACAAATTACCCAGTCTCAGGTAGTTCTTTATAGCAGTGTGTAAAATGACTAATACAAAGACATTATGCTAAGTGAAATAAGCCAGGCACAGAAAGATAAATACCATATGTTCTCACGTTTATGTGGAATCTATAATAGTTGAATTCTAGAAGCAGAAAACAGAGTAATAGTTACCAGAGATTTAGGAGTGAGAGGAATGAAGAGATATTGGTGAAAGAGTGCAATGTTTCTGTGAGACAGGAGAAATAAATGGTAATTATTAGAGGCGATGGGTATGAACTTGATTTAGTCATTCCAAATTGGACGCGTATATTAAAGCATAACTCTATACCCCATAAATGTAAGTGATTATACTCTTTCAATACTCAATATAATATATATACACATATATATGTAATTATATAGATACCTACAATATATAGGAAATGCATCTACTGAGACTGAATGAACCTTTACTCTGAACTGGAAGCTGTAAAATTGATCAATATAATTATATATAATGATATATAAAGGTTATAGTGGGCCTATTGGGTCTTCTAATAACAACCTCTATATTTCTCCCCACTAAATAATGAGTATTAATCAGAGTGCCTAATGGAATAATTTTAGTCCAATCAATTATTTTCTTCAGCATCTAATTTTCTCATATTCCATAATGTCTTGTTTTCATGCATACCACTTTTTTCCTTCATGACCTTTATACTAAATTTTAGTTATTTTATGTGTACTTGTTCCAATCACATTTTCTTAAATACCTGTTCTTATCTGTTTATTTCTATGGAAATTTTTATTTTCCTCCAAAATGGCATCTGGGAGTTCATGTGTTTGGACTATTTTCATCCTCATTGCTGTTTGTCTTCATTTGTCTTTTTCTCTGATCACTTATATATATATATACACACACACACACACACACATATGCATATATATTTGCCAGCATTTAATACATTTAATATCCCTTAGTGGATAGGGATGACAACGTACAAATTTAAATACGTTTTTTAATAAAGGAGTCATTTTTTTTCTATTGAATTTAAGCTAAAACGTGATCCCTCAGTTCTGTAGGCCATTACACTTTCAATATAGCATTATTAAATCCAAATCCAAATCATTACATAGCAAAAAGCAAACAACTAAACCCATAAGAAGAATGCCCACATAATTGAGCAAAAGAACCCTTTTCCCTGGAGCCTGTGCTTTCAAGGGCTCCACTGTGGTCCTCTCTCTGGCCACATTCCTCCCCAAAGTACAAGGAGTTTACCAGGTCCAAGGGGATGAGGTTAGCTGGAGGTGATGTCGCTCACCCCCACCTACCACCTTTTAGATCATGCTGTGGAACATAAAGACTTAGAATTCTGTCTTCAAAGGGTTTTGAGACTGCTTCCAGCTTCCATGTTCCTCTCTACCAGTTCTGTCTTTCATGGTGAACCATGTACACAGAGTGCACAACTAGGGGCCCTGTGGGCCAGTGGGAATCTTTTTGCTAGAGCTACAGTGGTAGACTGAGTTTCAACATATCAACAGAGGTACCCAAAATGTATACACACAAGGCCTCTCATGGTGTGTGACCAGGTCAGGGCACCAGCTCTCTCTATGTCCTCATATTCTGTGCTGGACGTTGAGGGCCCAATAATTCTAGTTCCAAACCTAAATTTCATCGAGAAGGTATATGTGTCAAAGTGGGAGAACAGAGCATACTTTATTTAACAGTTTGTTAACCTGATTTATAACTTTTAAATACATAAACATACATTATATAGGTTTTGATTATTATTCTTGCCCTAGGCCTTAAGAATGTTAAGTTTAAGACAACTGAATAGTTTATTAGATATAAGAATGCAATCACATATACTCAGAAACATAAATCTCAAATTAGTCTCTACTTCTAAAATATAATGATATATTCCATTTAACACTATATTTAGAGTGGATCCCTTATGGAATCATGACATCTTTGCTGATTTAGTTACAGTTGAACTATGTATTCTGCCTGAAATCAACACTTTATTTCTCAAAACTCCCAAGATATAGTGTGTGACAGATATGTCTTCCACTGCTTTTTTTAACCTAGGCTTTATTAATAAGACAAATTATTAGTCACAAATAAAACCTTAAAAATTCAGTTCAGCCTTATTTACAACTATTTAGTTGTTGACCTAAAATATCCTACATTATACACACACAGGCACACACACACATATTTCTAATAGAAACTGTAAGAAGCAGCCTCGACAAATCAAGAGGACATTATGTTATATGTAAAATAAGCTAAGAACAGAAAGTTAAACCCTGTATGTTCTCACTCACATGTGGAAACCAAAAAAAAGTTGATCTCAGAGGAGGAAAAAGTAGAATGGAATATACTAGGGACAGGGAAGGGTGGGATGAGAGAAGGATAAAGAGAGATTTGTCAAGGGATACAAAATTACAACTAGAGACAAGTAAGTTCTAGTGTTCTATAGCATTGTGGGATGACTGTAGTTGACAATAATATATAGTTTCAAATTGCTAGAAGGAGTATACTGAATGTTCCCATCACAAAGAAATGATAAATTTTCACGTGATTGATATGTGAATTACACGAATCTGTTAACTATTCATTGTATCGAAATATCACTACATACCCCATAAATATGTACAATTATCATGTCAACTTAAAAAATATTATAATTAAGAAAAAATACAAAACATTAAATAACAGTGATAGCTGCCCTCTCAAATATTAAAACATTCTATAAATTTACATAGTTAAAATGGGGGTAAATATAGAAAAATAATAAAAATTGGGATGAAATCTTGGTGATAACTTGACAATGCTACTTTGAGTATTAAGAACAGTGTAGCTGGCTGGGCGCAGTGGCTCACGCCTGTAATCCCAGCACTTTGGGAGGCTGAGGTGGGTGGATCACCTGAGGTCGGGAGTTTGAGACCAGCCTGACCAACATGGAGAAACCCCGTCTCTACTAACAGTACAAAATTAGCTGGGCATGTTGACAGATGCCTGTAATCCAAGCTACTTGAGAGGCTGAGTCAGGAGAATCGCTTGAACCCAGGAGGCGGAGGATGCAGTGAGCTGAGATTGCGCCATTGCACTCCAGCCTGGGCAAGAGAGGGAGACTCCATTTCAAAAAAAAAAAAATATATATATATATATATATAGTGTAGCTGAACCAAAATTTAACACGTGCAAACCTTTAAGTAAATGTATCCTCTCTAAATGATTTGAACTTGCTTATGGATAATCAAGGTCGTAATGTTTGGGACATAAATGCCTGTATACTTATACCAAAATATATCAGCAGTTACAATTAAAATGATCTTACATATTATTTGTCATATGAGGACTATTACTATTACTATAATTACTATTTTTATTATGCTGAAGGTATATGATAAATTTTGAGATGTGATTGATAGGTGCTTAGGTTTGAAGAAGCAAAATTAGAGAAAGAGCTTAAAGGTGTCTCTGATATCTTCCTTTCTCCGTGGATATGGGCTCCGTAAATACTACATTCAAATATAATCTGGAATATCTAAGGTCCTTTCTTCACAATCTTCCACAAGGGACTGAGAATCATAATGAGACACATTAATGAAGCCTAGTTATCAGATGATAATACTGTCATTAACATTTATTATCACATAATTAGATTGTGCATTAGCCATTTCTCAAAGCCACTTTAAAAGGAAAAAAAAATACGAGGACATATATGAGAACAAACGCTGTAAGGAGTGCCTGCATAGTGATAGTGTTTCAGAGTGAATGAGACATTTTATCACCTGGCATATTAACAGTGTGAAAGGACAGGGATCATATAAACCTCTCCCCTTCTTCTCCCTATCCTTTACATAGTAGTTACTTGTTAAATCTTCTACCTTCTCAAACTGGAGCAATTATCTTAGCAATGACAGTTTTGTGATGGGAGAAAATCATAATAGCTGTGGGTAATTGTTAGAAAGAACACAGCTCTGAACTTTATAGGTCATGATATCTCTGTAGCTTGTGGGTTTAGCTGCATTTTGAAAAAGATAACTGTGTCTCCCTTAGCATCTTCCTTTTTCCTATTTTTTCTTGTAAGTTTACAAAGGTCAGATGCCAGCATGATCTAGAATAAGAGGTTCTGTGGCTGACTTTGAAAGGTTACTTTAGAGAAAAATCTCATGAAGCAGCAGTACCCCAAAGTGCTGCGGGGAATGTGGCTAAAATCTTATTACATCCTAATGGAGCTTCTAACACATTAGACATATAGAGCATTGGATTCCAGAATGTGTCTGAGGGATTTAGTCTCTAGTTACTAAAAGGAAATGAAGAGGCATCTCAAGGTTAGAGTTACACTGATGAGGTCATGTTCATGGGACATCAAAGCAATGTGGAAATCAATTCTACCATCATAGCAAAGCCTGAAGTGCCTGTTTAATGATTTATTAGAATAATAATTGAAATGCAATATAATTATGATAAAGAAGGAAATGCCAGGGGCTTCTTTTCTCTATGGACTACAATACCATAGTGAATTGGGCCTTTCAAAACCCAGAAACTTTTTATTGGCTGTTTGTTTCATGAAAGCAGAAATACCCCAGTATGTGTTTTCAGTAATTAAGGTAATCTTTATAATACATATTTTTCTTTAGCACAGCTGACTATCCAAATGATTGAGTGTTTGGTGACTAATGTAAATATCTGTATGAACCAATTCCAGATATTTTAGCTGTGAATGACTTGATGATAATTATAATAGAAGCAAAATGAGTGTTCCTCATTTTAATGTGACCTAATAACACCATATCATTTAAGACAATATTTATTTTTTAGTATAATATGAACTGGTCCTAATTCTGAGGCATGCTCATACCTTAGAGTATCAACACTAGAGAGTTATTAGAATTAACGACTGGCTTTCTATTGTGTTAGAGCCAATTAACTTTTTTTTTTTTTTTTTTTCAAAATTCTCTTCTGCAAGTCATTTCTGAGGTCCCTTGCAAACCATTTGCACAGTCGTAACATCTATCCAGGTATTTGCTTATTACCTTGGCCAGAAAAATCTATTTTCAAGGCTGCTTCGCAGGGTTTCTTGAGTGCATGAGTCAACACACATGTTCATAGAGGAGAAGATTGTGCTGATTTGCTCTACACCAACGTTCTGTTAAAGGCGGACCCAAGTCACTTCTGTCACTGATCAGAACACCGCTTATAACCAAATAAAGTAAAAATAAAAAATTTAAAATACTTAGCCTAGACCTGACTGCAATATCTAACAAAACTTTCCTGGAGGCTTAAGTATTAAGCGAAGTACAATACTGAAAGTGACTTCCTTGAAGAGGTCCTTCACATCCCTTGTAAGTTGGATTCCTAGGTATTTTATTCTCTTCGTAGCAATTGTGAATGGGAGTTCACTCATGATTTGGCTCTCTGTTTGTCTGTTATTGGTGTATAGAATGCTTGTGATTTTTGCATATTGATTTTGTATCCTGAGACTTTGCTGAAGTTGCTTATCAATCTTAAGGAGATTTTGGGCTGAGACGATGAGGTTTTCTAAATATACAACCATGTCATTTGCAAACAGGGACAATTTTCTTCCTCTTTTCCTAATTGAATACCTTTATTTCTTTCTCTTGCCTGATTGCCCTGGCCAGAACTTCCAACACTATGTTAAATAGGAGTGATGAGAGAGGGCATCCTTGTCTTGTGCTGGTTTTCAAAGGGAATGCTTCCAGTTTTTGCCCATTGAGTGTGATATTGGCTGTGGGTTTGTCATAAATAGCTCTTATTATTTTGAGATAGGTTATATCAATACCTAGTTTATTGAAAGTTTTTAGCATGAAGGGCTGTTGAATTTTGTTGAAGGCCTTTTCCGCATCTATTGAGATAATCATGTAGTTTTTGTCATTGGTTCTGTTTATGTGATGGATTATGTTTATCGATTTGTGTATGTTGAACCAGCCTTGCATCCCAGGGATGAAGCCGATCTTATTGTGGTGGATAAGCTTTTTGATGTGCTGTTGGATTCAGTTTGCCAGTATTTTATCGAGGATTTTTGCATTGATGTTCATCAGGGATATTGGTCTAAAATTCTCTTTTTTTTTCTGTTGCATCTCTGCCAGGCTTTGGTATCAGGATGAGGTTGGCCTTGTAAAATGAGTTAGGGAGGATTCCCTCTTTTTCTATTGATTGGAATAGTTTCAGAAGGAATGGTACCAGCTCCTCTTTGTACCTCTGTTAGAATTCAGCTGTGAATTTGTCTGGTCCTGGACTTTTTTTGGTTGGTAGGTTCAAATTACCAATGACTTTCTTCACAGAATTGGAAAAAACTACTTTAAAGTTCATATGAAACAAAAAAGGAGGCTGCATTGCCAAGACAATCCTAAGCAAAAAAAAAAAAAAAACAAAGCTGGAGGCATCATGCTACCTGACTTTAAACTATACTACAAGGCTATGATAAACAAAACAGCATGGTACTGGTTCCAAAATAGAGATATAGACCAATGGACCAGAACAGAGGCCTCAGAAATAATATCACACATCTACAACCATCTGATCTTCGACAAACCTGACAAAAACAAGAAATAGCGAAAGGATTCCCTATTTAATAAATGGTACTGGGAAAACTAGCAACCCATGTGTAGAAAGCTGAAACTGGATCCCTTCCTTACACCTTATACAAAAATTAATTCAGGATGGATTAAAGATTTAAATGTTAGACCTAAAACCATGAAAACCCTAGAAGAAAACCTAGGCAATACCATTCAGGACATAGGCATGGGCAAGGACTTCATGACTAAAACATCAAAAGCAATGGCAACAAAAGCCAAAATAGACAAATGGGATCTAATTAAACTAAAGAGCTTCTGCATGGCAAAAGAAACTACCATCAGAGTGAACAGGTAACCTACAGAATGGGAGAAAATTTTTGCAATCTACCCATCTGACAAAGGGCTAATATACAGAATCTACAAAGAACACAAACCAATTTACAAGAAAAAAACAAACAACCCCATCAAAAAGTGGGCAAAGGATATGAACAGGCACTTTTCAAAAGAAGACATCTATGCAGCCAACAGACACATGAAAAAATGCTCATCATCACTGGTCATCAGAGAAATGCAAATCAAAACCACAATGAGATACCATCTCATGCCAGTTAGAATGGCAATCATGAAAAAGTCAGGAAACAACAGATCCTGGAGTGGATGTGGAGAAATAGGAACAATTTTACAGTGTTGGTGGGAGTGTAAATTATTTCAACCATGTAGAAGAGAGTGTGGCGATCCCTCAAGGATCTTGAACTAGAAATACCATTTGACTCAGCAATCACATTACTGGGTATATACTCAAAGGATTATAAATCATGCTACTATAAAGACACGTGCACACATATGTTTATTGCAACACTATTCACAATAGCAAAGACTTGGAACCAACCCAGATGTCCATCAATGATAGATTGGATTAAGAAAATGTGGCACATAGACACCATGGAATACTATGCAGCCATAAAAAAGGATGAGTTCATGTCTTTTGCAGGGACATGGATGAAGCTGGAAACCATCATTCTCAGCAAACTATCACAAGGACAGAAAACCAAACACTGCATGTTCTCACTCATAGGTGGGAACTGCACGAGGAGATCAGTTGGACACAGGGTGGGGAACATAATACACTGGGTCCTGTCTGGGAGTGGGGGACTGGGGGAGAGATAACATTAGGAGAAATACCCAATGTAAGTGACGAGTTGATGGGTGCAGCAAACCAACACGGCACAGGTAAACCTATTTATCAAACTTCCATGTTGTGCACATGTACCCTAGAACTTAAAGTATAATTTTTTTAAAAAAAGTGACTTCCCCTAGTAACAAAGGTGATTACTTTCAGGGCCCAAGGGTCCAAGACAAATAGCAGGATCCCTGAAAGTTTTCATATGTTCAAGGTCTACTTAATCACAATCTATCAAAATTTTCTGGTTTTATCTTAACTTTCACCAGATTCTTCATTTCTACGTCCGGATTCCAAAAGTGTCAATAATCGTGAAAATGTCGTCTTCCTTCAAGTTCAAGGATCGTTAACACTCAAAAGTTAGACACAGCACATATATCCATTTATTTATGTGTGAAGTCCTCTCTCCTATCTGCTGTGGATCATTCAATCTCCAGGTCTCCCAGAGAATATCACAGTATTTTTTCAAAGTCTGAAATAATTCATCACAAAATACAAAACACTATATGTGGGCAACCAGCAGTCAGGCCTAACTCCATTTGAAAACTTAAAATGATTTTCTAAGTCTTTGAAAGACAATCCCCTTAAAAGTATACTAAAATTCATGTGTTCAGATATACAGTGACTTTATGACTTTTGTTTTCATATGCACACACATATGAGTGCTCTCATACAGGAATAAGTAAATTATTTTACATTTGTATAAACATACTACTGTTCTGCTGGTTTTCTTTTAAGTAAAGGAAGACTTCAAATAGAATGGATGCTTTCTTTGCTAGGAAAAGAAGTCATGTGATACTGGCTGATTTGTGTTCCCCGCAATTCATATATTGAATCCCTAAATCTGAGTACCACAGACTGCAACCCATTTGGAGACAAGATCTTTAAAGAAGCAATTAAGTAAAAATTAGGTCAATAATATGAGCTCTAATCCAATATGTCTGGTGTCCTTTTAAAAAGAGATTAAGACAGACAGAGAGAGACACCAGACAAATACACACACTAAGAGACAATCACGTGAACACACAGCAAGAAGGCAGCCATCTGCAAGTCAAGGAGAGGCCTCAGCAAAAACCAAACCTGCTGACACCTTGATGTCAGATTTCCCACCTCCAGAACTGTGGGAAAATACATTGCTGTTGTTTAAGCCATCCAGTCTCTGGTATTTTGTTGTGGCAGCCCTGGTAAAATAATATGTGGTGCCTAATAGATTTTGAATTAAAATTATCTTAACAAGCATAGTAATACTAATGTGAACACTATTTTTTTCCACCTGGTACCCTATTACCTTATATACAGATAATAATATATACAACATATAAAATAATTGCTCCGTAAATTAGAGAAAAATATCACTATCATTGACTCATGTACTTTAACATATGAGTGAATATATTGTAACTTTTTCTTATAGCTTAGATAGAAACTTGAAACCTAGAAAGCTTTGAGTATTTGTTTTTTAAAAAAAAATTTATAAATTTAATTGACTTTCTGAAGTTTAAAGTGACACTTTAGACATGATATAATTAATTTCTCACTTGACTTCTATGATGTTGGCAGGGACAATATTACTTTTCCCATCATGCATTTTTTTGGTGTGAATTTAAAATAAAAGACCAAAGGAAAAACTGAGAAAAAATTACCTACACAGCTGAATCTTTGAGGTGCACTAATCAATTTCATTTTATTTTATAGAGTGCCTTTTGTATTGAATATTACATAATTTTTGAATATTCACGTTACATAAATTTTGAATAGTCATATTAAATAATTTTTGAAAAAAAAACTTCTTTTGAGCACTTCCTGTGTATAAAGTCTCATGCTAGTTACAACACAAGCATCATTGTTTTAAGCATCACAACACACGCACCATACCTGTGTCTTCGTAATTTACAGACAAAAGGTTCAGAAAATTAAATAATTTGCCTAAGATTGCAAAACTAGTAATTAACAAAACCAATGTTAGGGATTATTCAAATTCTAAACCAAGGCTTCTAAGTGTCACACAATATTTTTAAGAAGGGTTAGCCTGAAGGAGGATTCCCAAATGATGAAGCTTAGACATATTGTATGTATCTAAATATGTTTGTATATACATATTGTACACATTTCTATATATGAAGGTATTCATAATATATATAAGCATATGTATACATATATTTGAATGTAAATATGTGTGTATATATACACATGCATAC
Organism: Nomascus leucogenys; assembly: GCF_006542625.1. Lineage (NCBI taxonomy): Eukaryota > Metazoa > Chordata > Mammalia > Primates > Hylobatidae > Nomascus > Nomascus leucogenys. Next base: position 19,488,791 of record NC_044386.1, on the reverse strand, counting down.
ATATATGTGTGCTTATATATACTTACACATACACACACGGACTTATTTTTCTATGTAATCATGATACATTTTGGAGAAGTGAGATGAGTTAAAAGTAAAATATTATAGAATATTAAAAAATAATTAAAAGTAAATTTAAGTATTTTACCCAATTTCTTTAAGTATGTTACAGTATACTTCATAAAAAACATAGCAAAATTTCATTACTCTATCCTCCCCTCTCAAAATTAGTAGAATCCCTAAACTACTCTTAAGATCTTCATAGATAGAGTAGGAAATAATGAACTTAACCACTTTAACCAATTAAAAGGAAAAATGCAATCAATTCAACTATCATAGAAAATACCCTTTGATAAAATTCTGTACAGATCTTTGTATAAAATGTTTAGATTACTAGAAACAGTACATTTTTTTTTACTTGACAAACTGCATCGACTAAAACTTAACATCGCTTTGGAAATACAATGATAGAACTAATCTCATTAAGTTAAAGAGTACGATAAACTTACCTAGAATCACTATTTCTCTCTGCATCATCTAGGAGATCCTAGGCACCCAAAATTAAAAGAAATTAGCAAGATCTGATTATCCACTGATGTATTAGATTTTGTTGAAATGGGTTAATATTAATAAATGAAAAGAATATTTTTATCTGAAGTACCATCTTATTTCTGGTCAGAAAATGAGCAAATCACGTAGGTGCTTACACTTGCTAAACTGGACGCCACAGAACAAAGCTGGGACATAAATCTAGTAGAACAAAATGTCAATATTCATTATTGGTTATAGCTTAACATAGAAGTACAGACACCCACTGATTTTACTCTCTGCACGAGCACATCCTCAACAAAGACTTAGGGCACACTGTCACAGTGGAGGCTATAACCATTGAAGTTGTGAGCAATACCTATGACTCAGCGGAGAGTTGAAGATTCGAGGAACTTTCTTTTGGGAGAACCAGAGCTATATGAAATGGAAGGAGAAATTAAAATGTCAGTGCAGAAGGAAGAATTAGAATCTTTATTCTAGGATTGGCAGACTGTATCAGTAATTAATGAATATTGTTTGGGAGATGAGTGTGCTTCCAGTCTGAGCCAGCTGGGAAATCATCTGGGCTTTTCTAAAGAATACTGTCCCATTGTCCTCAGAGTGAATCATGAGGACTCTGAGTTCTTAGAGAGGAAAGGAGATTAAAGAGCATTAGGATGACATACATTCTGTTCAAGAATATAGAAATATGATTAATTCTAAAGTTATTAACACTGCCCAATACATTAAGAATAAAACTTGTTCAAGATGATAAATTATTGCTAAATATTTGTATGAGAAATAAGTCAGACAACTAGAGATGATATATGTAGGTGGTTATCTTTGTTGGTCAAAATTGTGAATACTTGTTAGTATGGCTAACTTTATTTGGTGTTCTCAGGACATCCCTATGGGGATTAGAAAGTCTGCATTTTGAAGAGGTGGTAAAATAGAAAAATTCTTCTTTCATGATAGATTTCTCACCCGCAGGGTATTAGCGAACGTGCTTTAGATTGGAAAGATGATACACACATGCATACACACACATGCTTTCAACTTCACACACTCAAATGATTTCACAAACTGAAAATCTGTAGCACTCTAATAATGTTTTAGGAAAACTGTACTCTAAAGAAAACAAAACAAATAAATCAATATGTTGCTTGGCTCATACTTACAATGCTGTCAATTATAAATTCCTGATCTCCATAAATGTCCATTTTTGGTTAATGGACATAGAATCATAAAGGAATTATGTCACTTGTGTGCTGACTTGCTAGGACTGGCATGAGAAAGTATCACAAAGTGAGTGGATTTAATAACAGAAATTTATTGTCTTTTAGTTCTAGAGGATAGAAGTCTAAGACGAATGTGTTGGCAGGGTTGGCTCCTTCTCCTTCTTCGTTTTTTTTTTTTTTTTTTAATAGAGTCTCACTCTGTTGCCCAGGCTGGAGTACAGTGGCAGGATCTTGGCTCACTGCAACCTTCGCATCCCAGGTTTAAGCGATTCTACTGCCTCAGCCTCCCGAGTAGCTGGGACTTCAGGCGCCTGCCACCAGGCCTGGCCAATTTTTTGTATTTTTAATAAAGATGGGGTTTCGCCGTGTTAGCCAGGATAGTCTCGATCTCCTGACCTCGTGATCTGTCTGCCTCAGCCTCCGAAGGTGCCAGGATTACAGGAGTGAGCCACCGCACTGGGGCCGGGGTTGGCTCCTTCTAAGGGCTGTGAGGAAGAACCTGTTTCATGCTTTTCCCATTGTTTCCAGTGGTTTTCTGGCAATCTTTGCTGTTTCTCCACATCTTTGCCAACACTTGTGTTGTCTCTTATCTTTTTTGATAGTAGCCATCATCTCAGGTATGAAGTGTTATCTCATTGTGATTTTGATTTGCATTACCCTGATGATAAGTCAGACAAAAAAAGACTAATATTGCAGAATCTCATTATATGTGGTATCTTAAAAAGTTAAACTTATAGAAGTAGACAGTGGAATGGTGGTTACTAGGGGCATAGACATATAAAAAAGAGGGTGGTGTTAGTCAAATGGTATACATTGCAGTTATAACACCAAAAGCTCAGAGTGTCTGGGTGCTTTGTTGCATTTGAGTACTTTCCTGGTGGCCTGAGAGCATTTCAGATCTCCTAGTGCACCCAGAAGCCAACTCAAGGATCTGGAGAATGGAGCCACAAGCCAGTCTTGTTGTCCCAGGAATTCAGCATGCAGCTCGGGAGTGCAGAGCCAAGATCTGTGGCCATTACTCAAGGAGGGGAGGAGCCTACACTCAGAATAGGTGGGGATTGATGGGGTGGCACAGGAACTGGTTATGTCCCCCTCGACAGGGCCAGTTCAAAAAGTGTGTGGCTTATCCCCATAATACAGCATCTGCCCAAAGGAGCCCCATGGTCCAGAACATCTAATAAAAGAAACAGGGGCGGCCGGGTGCACTGGTTCATGCCTGTAATCCCAGCACTTTGGGAAGCTGAGGTGAGCAGATCACCTGAGGTCAGGAGTTCAATATCAGCCTAGCCAACATGTGAAATCTTGTCTCTACTAAAAACACAAAAACTTAGCTGAGCATAGTGGTGCGCACCTGAAGTCCCAGCTACTTGGGAGGCTGAGGCAGGAGAATCACTTGAACCAGGGAGGCAGAGGTTGCAGTGAGCCGAGATTGTGCCACTGCACTCCAGCCAGGGTGACAGAGTGAGACTCCATCTCCAAAAAAAAAAAAAAAAAAAACAAAGAAAGAAAAGAAAAGAAACAGAGGCACAGTGCGTGCCAATGATGAGATGATGAGAGGAGCTCCCGCAAGGACCAGAAGTTGACCTGCTGAGGGGGTCACTTCTCTCCCACTCACACTGCAGAGCATGGCTGCAAATGCAAGAAAAGACAAGGGAGCTGTGTGAATGAGTAAGAGCCTATCTACTGTCATTACTCTTATGTGTTATTTACTGGATCACAGCCCAAACTAAAACATCAAATATCTTTTGCTAATATACTTCCCCATGAAACCAAGAGCAAGAACTCAGCCACAAATAAAGACCTTGTACGGAGGTCTGGCCCTCTGAAAACACCCAAAAGCAAAGCCAACTGACCATACTCAACTTAATCACCTTTAAAAGAACACCAGCCCTCTCAGAGGAGAAAGAATCAGCACAAGTACTCTGGCAATTTAAAAAGCCAGAGTGTGTACTTACTTCCAAAGGAGTCCACTAGCTCCCCGGTAATGGTTCGTAACCAGTCTGAAATGACTGAGATGATGGACATAAAATTCAGAATTTGTATAGCAAGAAAGCATATCAAGACTTAGGATAAAATTAAAACCCAATCCAAGGAATGCAAGGAATATAGTAAAATGATGCAAGGACTGAAAGATTAGTAACTTTTTAAAGAAAGAACCACACTGAACTTCTAGAGCTCAAAAATTCACTACAAGATATATAATCACAAGTATTAACAACAAAATGGACCAAGTTGAGGAAAGAATCTCAGAGCTCAGTAACTGGTTCTTTAAACCAGGCTTAATTAGACAAAAAATAAATACAAAATAAGTTTAAAATGAACAAAACCTTAGAGAAATATGGTATTCTATAAGGAGATCAAATATATGACTCATTGCAATTCCTGGGAGAAAAGGAGAAAGAATGAAAGACTTGTAAAATATGCTTGAGGACATAGACCATGAAAATTTTCTTAATCTTGCTAGTGAAATTGACTTGCAAATTCAAGAAATAGAGAGCATTCTGGCCAGATGCTGTAAAAGTCAACCATCCCCAAGGCTCAAAATTAGATTCACTAAGGTCAACACAAAAGGAAAAATCTCAAAGACTGCCAGAAAGAAGAGTCAGGTCATATATATTATACACAGACAGAACCCCATCAGGCTGGCAATGGACCTCTCAGTAGAAGTCTTACAAACCAGAAGAGATTGGGCTTAGTTTCAGCAACTTAAAAAGAGGAAATTCCAATGAAGACTTTCATATCCCACCAAACTAAACTTCATCAATGAAGAAATAAAATTCTTCTCAGAAAAGCAAATACTGAGGAAATTTGTTTCCATTAGACCAGCCTTACAAGAGGTCCTTAAGGAAATGCTGAATGCGAAATTGAAAATTGACACCTGCTACTGCAAAAACACACTTAAGCACATAGCCCGCAGACACTGTAAAGCAACTACATGTTCAAATCTACATAACACTCAGCTAACAACATGATGAAAGGATCAAAATCTCACATATCAATACTAACCTTGAGTTTAAATGGATTAAACACCCCACTTAAAAGACACAGAGTGGCAGGCTGGATAAAAAGACAAGAATTAACTGCCTTCTGTCTTCAAGAGACCTATAATGAAATCCTCAAGCTCAAAGCAAAATGATAGAGAATGATCTGCCAAGCAAATGGACAACAAAAAAAGAACAAGAATCACTATTCTTGTATCAGACAAAACAGACTTAAAACCAATAATAATTAAGAAAGGCATTACATAATGATAAAGGATATAATCCAACAAGAAGACATATCTTAAATATATATGCACCCAACATTGGAGCACCCAAATTGATAAAACAAGCTCCTCTTTATCTACCAAAAGACTTATTTAGCCACACATTAATAGTGGAAGACATCAACACCCCAGTGACAGCATTAGACAGATTATCAAAGCAGTACTCTAACAAAGAAACTTAACTTTGACACTTGACTTAAACTTGACACTTGACCAAATGTATCTAATAGACATCCAAAGAACACTCCACCCAAAAACCACAGAATATACATTCTTCTGACCTTCACACAGAACATGTTCTAAGACTGACCACATGCTCAGTCATAAAGCAAGTCTCAATAAATTCAAAGAATTAGATATCATACCAAGCACACTTTCAGACGAGAATGCAATAAAAAATTTAGAAGTGAATATCAGTAAGACCTCTCAAAATTACACAAATACATTAAAATTAAACAATTTACTCCTGAATAACTTCAGAGAACATTAAAATTAAGGCAGAAATAAAAAAATTCATTGGAATTAATGAAAATAAGGACAAAACTTATCAAAATCTCTGGGATGTGGCTAAAGTAGTGGTAAGAGAAAAGCTTATAGCCCTAAACACCTTCATCAAGAAGTTAGAAAGATCTCAAATTATCAGTAAAAATAACTAGGCTCATGCCTGTAACCCCAGCACTTTGGGAGGCCGAGGCAGGTGGATCGCGAGGTCAGCCTGGCCAACATGGTGTAACACTGTCTCTACTAAAGATACAAAAAATTAGCCAGGCGTGGTGGTGCATGCCTGTAATCCCAGCTACTCAGGAGGCTGAGGCAGGAAAATTGCTTGAACCCAGGAGGTGGAAGTTGCAGTGAGCCAAGATTGTGCCACTGCACTCCAGCCTGGGCGACAGGGCAAGACTCCATCTCAAAAAATAAACTAAAATAAAATAAAAATAAACTAGAGAAGAACTATATGTTATTGAGGTGCAAAAATCCATACAAAAGATACATGAAACCAAGAGTTGGTTATTCAAACAAATAAGATTGATAGAGCACTATCTGAATTAACAACAACAGCACAAGAAGAAAATCCCATCAGAAATTAGAAAGAAAATATTACAAATGATTTTTCAGAAATACAAAACATCTCAGACTACTATGAACAACTCTATGCACAAAAATTACAAAATCTGGAGACAATAGATATATTCCTGGAAACAGTTAATACCTCAGAATTGAACTAGGAAAAAAATAAAATCCTAAATAGACCAATATCAAGTTCTGAAATTGTGTCAGTAACAAAAAACCTACCAACCAAAAAAAGCCCTGGACCAGATGGATTTACAGTCAAATTCTCTCATATGTATAAAGAAGAACTGACATCAATCCTACTGAAACTATTCCAAAAAATTGAGGAGAGACTCCTTCCTAACTAATTTTATGAAACCAGCATCAACCTGATACCACAAGCTGGTGGAGACACAGTGAAAAAAAAAATCAAAAACAAAACTCAGGCCATTATCCCTGATGAACATACCCATAAAAATACTCAACAAAATACTAGCATACTGTATCCAGCAGCACATCAAAAAATTAATTCGCCATGATCAAGAAGGTTTTATTCCTGTGATACGAAGTTGTTGCAACCCATACAAATCTCTAAATATGATTCACCACATAAACAGAATTAGACAGGAAAACCATATGATTATTTCAACAGATGTAAAAAAAAAGACTTGATAAAATCCAACATCCCTCCAGTATAAAAAAATCTCTCAACAGAGTTGGCATCACAAAACATATGTCAAAATAATAAAAGCCATCTATGATAAACTCACAGCCGACATCATACCAAATAGGCCAAAGCTGGAACCATTCCCCTTGAGAACTGCAACAAGACAAAGGTACCCACTCTCACCACTCCTATTCAACATATACTGGAAGTCCTAGTCAGAGTAATAAAGTGAAAGAAAGTAATGACAGGCATCCAAATAGAAAAAGAAGATGACATAATAAATGGGAAAGCATCCCATGCTCATGGATAGGAAGAATCAATATCATAAAAATAGCCATAATGCCCAAAGCAATTTAAAGATTCGACACTATTCCTAGCAAACTACTAATGTCATATGGAACCTAAAAAGATCCTAAATAACCAATGCAATTCTAAGTAAATAGAACAAATCCAGAGACATTGTACTACCAAAGTTCAAACTATACTACAAGGCCACAGTCACAAAAATAGCACGAAACTTGTACAAAAACACACATGTAGATCAATGGTACAGAACAAAAAACTCGGAAATAAAGACTTACACTTACAATCACCTGATCTTCAACAAGGTGGACAATAATAAGCAATTGGGATAGGACTACCTATTTAATAAGTAGTGCTGGGATAATCGGCTAGTCACATGCAGAAGAATGAATCTGGACCCCTAACTTTCACCATATATAAAAGCTAACTCAAGATCGATTAAAGCTTTTAAAATAAGTCCTCAAACTAAAATCCAAGAAGAAAACCTAGAAAATACCCTTGTTGACGTTGGCCATGGCCAATAATTTTTGGCTAAGTCCCCAAAAGCAATTTCAACAAAAACGGAAATTGACAGGTGTGATGTAATTAAACTAAATTGCTTCTGCACAGAAAAATAAACTATTTACAAAGTAAACAGACAACCTATAGAGTTGAGAAAATATTCACAAATATATACAAATCACCTTGTATCTGACAAAAGTGTGATATCCAGAATCTATAATGAACTTAAACAAATCAAGAAACAAAAAACAATCTCATTAATAGGCAATAGACGTTAACACACTTCTGAATAGAAGACATACAAGTGGCCAAAAACAAAAAAATGTTCAACATCACTAAGCATCAAAGAAATGCAAATCTATACCACAATGAGATACTATCTCATGCCATTCACAATGGCTATTATTAAAAAGTTAAAAAATAATAATAATAACAGATGCTGGCAAGGCTGTGGAGAATAGGGAATGCGTATACACTGTTTCTGGGCATATGAATTAGTTCAGCCACTGTGGAAAGTAGTTTGTAGATTTCTCAAAGAATTTATCATAGAGCTACAATTTGTCCCAGCAATCCTATCATTGCATATATGCCCAAATGAAAAATAGATCATTCTACCAAATGGACACATGTACCTAAATGTTCATCATCATGCTGTTCACAATAGCAAAGACATGGAATCAACTGAGGTGTTCATTAGTGGTGGTGGATCGGGTAAAGAGAATGTGGTATAAATACATTATGGAGTACTACAGAGCCATAGAAAAAAGAATGAAATCACGTCCTTTGCAGAAACATGGTTGCAGTTGTCGGTCATAATACTAAGCAAATTAGTGCAGGAACACAAAACCAAATACGGCATGTCCTCACTTATAAGTGGGAAATAAATACTGAGCACTCATGGACATAAACATGGGAAAAATAGACACTGTGGACTACTAGATGGGGGAGAAAAAAAGGGTGGTGTGAATTGAAAAACTACCTATCATGTACTATGCTTACTACTTGGGTGATGTGATGCATACCCCAAACCTCAGCATCACACAACATACTCGTGTAAAAAACTTGTATATGTACCCTAATATCTAAACTAAAAGTTGAAACTAAAAACAAAAACAAAAAACAAAGCAAACTAACTAGGTGAGATTATAGATGTGTTAACTGACTTGATCGTGGTTATCACTTCACAAAATATACACATACCAAATAATTACATAGCATATATTAATAACACAATTTTTGAATTATACTTTATTAAATCTGCAAAATTAAAAAAATGCCGTTTGGTATAAATAATGCAAGGTCTATCTAATACCAATGAGAGTTGTTTCCTGTTAAGTACAGAATTTTTGTGAATTATTATGGAATTTTTTCTGCATTTATTGTGAAGTAGTAGTAATCATCGGAAATTGAAATTTGTTAATATTTTTACTTTTAAATATATTTTGGAAATGGAAACTACGAGTTTTTTCTTTTTTTCATTCATCACAATGTACTGAATCTGGTATGTACAAAATCAAATGTGTATTTATTTATTTATTCAATCACTCAAATATGTTTGTAAAGCTTTCAAAATAGGCATTAGTCCTTTTTTAATGATGATCACAATCTAGTGGGTAATACCCATTTATTTCCTGCTGTTAATTAGATTGATTAAATGTTACCTCTGTGTCCTTGTCTCAAAATGCAAACTCTGTCTTACGTCTTTACTGTAAAATCTGTTAAAACGCTGAGAACTAGTTTTCAGTCAAGTCAGTCAGCCAATGGCTTACATCTTTAGAGGAAAATCTGTTAAAATGCTGACAACTACTTTTCAATCAAATCAAACACGAAATGGCTTGTAGGTACTAATAATTCACTTAATCTTTCTGCTTGATACATTCTCACCTAGATCAGTGTTTCTCAGCCTTAGCTGCAAATTTGTATCATCTGAAAGTAGGACATGATAAAGAGAGAGCTACAGACACAGATAGAGACAGTGAACCATCTCTGGGCGTGAACAATCTCTGGGCATCAGGTAGAGATAGAGACAGATAGAAAATGAGAACCATCTCTGGGCATGAACAATCTCTGGGCATCAGGTAGAGATAGAGACAGATAGAAAATGAGAACCATCTCTGGGCATGAACCTGAGCATCTAAACTATGAACAATCTTGCCAGCTTACTCTGATGGACAGTTGAGAACCACTGGTGTATAGATGAAGAAATGCTAATCAATTTAAATAAAAATCCCATAAATGTGTGTCTCCTAATACATTGCTATGGCCACATACTTCTTAGTTATCATTTATGGCTGTTAGTGACTATTTTCACCTACCTAACACAGATATCATGAGAATAATTAAAATGGCTTGTGGAAGTACAATTAGGGGATTTCTTTACAATTACAAAATAGAGCTTGGCTATAATCATCAAGATTATGACTAAAAAGGAGAAAAGAAATGCAAATTATGTTTTGGTCCTATAATTGGCTGTGTAATAACAATGGATTGACTCTGCATGTACACAGCATAAAGGGACAGAAAATGAGAATCTTAAGCCTGTGTTGTTTGACCGAGGCACTTTCTAAGGAATAATGCACTTTATATACAGACATTACAATACTTCACAAGGATAAATAACCTACAAGTAATCCCGATTCCAAATGATGTTGCCAACACCTTTTGACCTTCATATCAGCTCTGAAGTGACCAGTAAATTGGATTACCCCACTGGGCATATTTATATCAGTATTTAATTTTAACTACACAGAATGCACCTGTTTACTCAGACCTGATTTTAATATCAGAGTATCTGCAGAAGGCTTAATACAAATCCTTTTAAGAACTCTATTGACAGAATTTTCCAGCAGAAAAGTTCGCTTAAAAAAGTCAGCAGGAATTTTCTCCCATTCTGTAGGTTGTCTGTTCACTCTGATGGTAGTTTCTTTTGCTGTGCAGAAGCTCTTTAGTTTAATTAGATCCCATTTGTCAATTTTGGCTTTTGTTGCCATTGCTTTTGGTGTTTTAGACATGAAGTCCTTGCCCACGCCTATGTCCTGAATGGTATTGCCTAGGTTTTCTTGTAGGATTTTAATGGTTTTAGGTCTAACATTTAAGTCTTTAATCCATCTTGAATTAATTTTTGTATAAGGTGTAAGGAAGGGATCCAGTTTCAGCTTTCTACATATGGCTAGCCAGTTTTCCCAGCACCATTTATTAAATAGGGAATCCTTTCCCCATTTCTTGTTTTTGTCAGGTTTGTCAAAGATCAGATAGTTGTAGATATGCAGCATTATTTCTGAGAGCTCTGTTCTGTACCATTGATCTATGTCTCTGTTGCGGTACCAGTACCATGCTGTTTTGGTTACTGTAGCCTTGTAGTATAGTTTGAAGTCAGGTAGCGTGATGCCTCCAGCTTTGTTCTTTTGGCTTAGGATTGACTTGGCGATGCGGGCTCTGTTTTGGTTCCATATGATGAAACTGGAAATCATCATTCTCAGTAAACTATCGCAAGGACAAAAAACCAAACACCGCATGGTCTCACTCATAGGTGGGAACTGAACAGTGAGAACCCATGGACACAGGAAGGGGAACATCACACTCTGGGGACTGTTGTTGGGTGGGGGGAGGGGGGAGGGACAGTATTAGGAGATATACCTAATGCTAAATGAGGAGTTAATGAGTGCAGCAAAACAACATGGCACATGGATACATATGTAACAAACCTGCACATTGTGCACATGTATCCTAAAACCTAAAGTATAATAATAAAAAATAAAAATAAAAAAATAAAATAGCTGTCCTGCTGCATGTGAACTGGTAGCTCATTTGATTTGTATTTCCCTAAAGACTAATGATGTTGAGCATCTTTTCTGTGTTTTTTGGCCATTTGTAAATTTTCTTTAGAGAAATGACTACTTGAATCCTTTGTCCACTTTTTAATTGAAAATGACATTGAATTTTGAATATTAAAATTCTGAAACCAACTGTGCATTACTGGAATAAACCCTATTAGGTCAAAAAAAAAAAAGTCAGCAGGAACAGGAACTACATCACTTTACCTTCATTAGAAGAGACAAAGAGAATTATTCTTAGGAAGATTTTTAAAAATCTAAGAATATTTGCTAAACATATGGAAGTGGTAGGTTTTCATTTAATCAACAAATTATTCAAGAAACTACAAATCTTGACTGTTGTTTTACATGAATATGGTACAGTAGGCTAATATATTAAACCATTATTATTAACAAACATGGCTCGCAAGTGACATTAAGAAGAGATAAAAGAAGGGATGAGCAAACCTGTGTACTAAAATACTTTAAAATATGTGATAATAAAGTCAAACTAATTTAGCTTACTTTTTGCTTTTTGATATTGCAATAGACTTTTAATTTCTCTGACATTTGAATTCATCCACAAAGTTATCATGTCTCTCCATCCGCATATTGTGATGTCTCGATTATACCATGAGGAGTTTGATTTCTCCAAATTTTTTTTATTTATTTATTTATTTATTTATTGCAATAGAATCTTGCTCTGTCACCCAGGCTGGAGTGCAGTGGCACAATCTCGGCTCACTGTAGCCTCCGCTTCCCGGGTTCAAGAGATTCTCCTGCCTCTGCCTCCCCAGTGGCTGGGATTACAGGCACCCACCACCAAGCCCGGGTAATTTGTGTATTTTTAGTAGAGATGGGGTTTTGCCATGTTAGCCAGGCTGGTCTCAAGCTCCTGATCTCAGGTGATCCACCTGCCTTGGCCTCCCAAAGTGCTGGGATTACAGGTGTGAGCCACTGCTCCCGGCTTCCAAATCTTATATAACAGTCTTTCATAAAAAATCTGAAGAATAAATCATAGTATTTATACTGTGATTATTCTTTCTAATTGCTCTGTAATTTCAAATGCAGAAAAACTTGTCAGTTAATGCAATAGCATGTCTAATACTATGTGTTTAACTAATTACTCTCCCAACCAATATGTAATTATATTATGAGAAATAAATCTATATATTTATGGGAGTGACAGAAGCCTAAATGGACATTTCCCTACTTTATTTGCACAGTTAGAATTTGTGGAATTCTAAGTACTAATATAGATTTAATACATATGTCTTCACACACAGATATTACTAGATATTATATGTTGTGAGGGAAAATTATTGACAATAAACCCAAACAAAAGCAAAACACTTAATAAAACTCATTGTGGAAGAAATTGAAGATGAGAAAAAAATATGGAATATATACATGGTCTTAGTCACTTTTCATATCACTTTTTTCTAATTGTTTGAGTGAGATAGTCATGTCTGGCCTAGGAAACTCATTCTGTGAGTAAACTCTGAAATAGAGTTGCTAAATTACTTGTTCCTAGTCACAATTCAAGAAAGCGGTAATACTGAAATTATGTTCCAGTTGTTGACTTCCTCTCCAAACCTCTTTTGGCTACAATTGATTAGCATTATTCAAATCAAAACTTTAGAGTTTGGTCGTATAAATATATAATTTTTATGACTATTGGAGTAATTTTGATTTATAATAGATAATTATTTAATCGCTGGGAATAGGACTTTTGGCAAATTTCATATGAATGTCTTCTATTTTCAATTACTGAAACATATTTGTAGAATTTACCCAGATTACTCATGGCCAAGACATGCACCCTCCCAATGACTGTGCTGAGCTTCCTATTTCACAGTAGCCACAACTGTATAAAATATGGCTACTGTGTTATATACCAAACTTTCCTAATCATGATTAAATAATCAAGTTTTATGACTTTCCTCTTTTAGAAGATGCAGTATCAACAAAATCATTATTGAGAAAGACCCTATTATGCATCTGTAGATCTATTACTGACATCACACATTGTAGTAAGCTGAATGATGGCCCCCAAAGATGTTTGCACTGTTGTCCCCAAAATATGTGAATATAATACCTGCCATGTTGAATGAGATTTTGTAGATGTGATTAAGTACCTTGAATGAAGAAATTATCCTGGTTATTCTGTTTGACATGTAGTCGCATAGGTTCTTAAAAGCAGAGAATCATTCCTGGCTGTGGTCAGAAAGAGAGATGTGACCATGGAAGAATGACCAGAGAGAAAAAACTTTGTTGGCTTTGATGGAGGATGGGGACCAAGAGTTAAGGAATGTCGATAGCCTCTAGAAGCTGAAAAAGTCAAGGAAATAAATTATTTCCTCTAGCCTCTAAAGAGGAACACTGTAGCCCTTTCAACATTGGGATTTTAGTTCAGTGAGACCCATGTTGGACTCCTAACTTATAGATCTGTAAGATGAACTTTTCTCGTTGTAAGCTGCCAAGTTTGTGGTAATTCAATACTTCAGCAATACAAAAATAATACACAGCTCAAAAGCCTCAGCTATTCAAAAATCTACATTTCGATGTATTATTACCTTTCAGGATCCAGATTGTCAATGGATCTTACCACCAATAACCTCTCCATCTACTCACATATTGTTCAGATAAAACAAAGTATGGGACCTAATCAATCTAAGAGCATACTAAATCTGGGCAAAGGCTGCTTTTTTTTTTTTTTTTTTTTTTTTTTTTTTTTTTTGAGACAGAGTGTCACTCTGTCGCCCAGGCTGGAGTACAGTGGTATGATCTCAGCTCACCGCAACCTCCCCCTCCCAAGTTCAAGCAATTCTCCTGCCTCAGCCTCCTGAATAGCTGGGATTACAGGTGCATGCCACTATGCCCGGCTAATTTTTGTATTTTTAGTAGAGACGGGGTTTCACCATGTTGGCCGGGCTGGTCTTCAACTCCTGACCTCAAGTGATCCACCCGCCTCAGCCTCCCAAAGTGCTGGGATTACAGGTCTGAGCCATTGTGCCCGGCCAAGCCTGCTCTTTTTCATGTGGCCAAGGTAATTTTCAAACGTGATGTGATTTCTCTTATTTTTTACAGACATACAAACCTTGCCTATATGGAATTAGTGTCTATATTTCAGAAAAATTAAGTTTCTTGTAAAGTGATTTTACTTACCAGGTGGTCATTTATGTATAAATTTACATCTTTTCATATAATAATTATGTAGTTTCTTAGAGCCAATTTAATTTATCTTAAAATAATTTATTTTGAGATGACCATTATCTGATTTCATATGTGGAAATTCACAGAATGCAGAAATTCCAAACCTGAATTTCCTAAATATTTTTCATAAGCTTCTACATAAATAATTCTGACCCATTTAGGGAATAATCTAATTTATTTGAATATTTTTTCTGTTAATCTAATGTAAAACAAGGAAATAATATATGGACTAATTACAATCAGAGATTTTGGTCACAACCATCGATATATTATGAATGTTCACCTCTCGACACTAGAGTATAGAAGAAATAAGACTGAAGAGAGGGATTTAGGAGAAATATACTTACATACACAATCATATATATATTTATAAACATACGTATGTGTGTAACACATACATAGTCTATAATTAATAATTTTATCAATCACATTTTCACATTTGTTCTTAAAAACACCAAATAAGTCAGTGCCTTCTGTACCTCTTTACAATTTTTGTAGGTTTGATTTTAAATTAAGTAACTATATATTTCAGTTTAAAGTTATCAAATCAATGTTTACTATCTGATCATATGTATTTCAGAAAAAAACTCTGTGTATTTGAAATTAAGAAACAGCCTATAAATAACATTGTTTACTATGTATTAATCACAATTTAAAAAACATACAATAGCAAACAAACTTGAACAAAGACATGCAACTCGTTCAAGAGGAATGAGAGATGTTTTTTCCAAGAAACTAATTTTCATCTCCTCATCATTTATTTTAATGTCTCATTTTTACCAAATTATACAAATAATATGCAAATAAGTGATTAAAATAACATGACAAAATCATAATGATCTCTAAAAATTTTGACGAGCTGCAAAAAAGAATACTCATTAATGAGGTTGTACAATTAATTTTGTAAAAATGTTCCAAATGCAATTTGGCAGAAGAAAGATGCACAGGTTCCAGAAACAATTTATAGTGTTTATTGAAACATGCATATTTCCCAATTAAAATCCACTGATGAAATTTTTAAAATGTAACTTTTGAATGTCTTTATTCTATTTTATTAGATAGTTCTTTATCTTCAAATATAATACTGATAAATCTGAGGACTTGCCAAGTAATATGCTGTGATAAGTAAGAATATTGGAATTTGTCCCTGTACTATTCCAGGTAAACATTGATGAGAATAAAAGATATATACAAAATTAAATAATTCCAATATTAAAAATTTAGATAATTAAAGAATTTAAAAAAAAACCCAGAAGTATAAACATAGAAACATTCCAAAGTTCTGTAAGAAAGATTCCAAGTAACACATTTGAGAATACATTAAGGAGCAATAATATGAGTACATAAATAATTCTAAACAAAAGATCATTAATGCAAGTGAAAATAAATATTAGTAAGTTTAAGTTCCTACCTTTAGACCAAAGAAGCTAACATTAATTAAGAAAAAATATACAAATGCAGATATAGGGTATAGAGCTCATTAGGTAGCCCCTACCATCAGACTTGTGTTTATTATTCAGTACTGAGGGCATTAGAATCCACAATGGATGAGAGAAAAACATAAACAAAGGACCAGGGCAGTGTAGTCCTAAAGAAAGCCTACTATAGATTTGCAAAGTTGCATTAAGTTAGGAGGTAGGCGGAAGGACAGAATACCTGTCTAACAGAACTCCTATCATCCCCAGTTTTTCTTTTGCTTTCTGTTTGAAATCATTAGTTTATTTCCACAATGCCTCACAAGGAAACTGCCCCAAATGAACATACCTGGATGAATTTCATTAAATTATATAGACGTGTAAAGCATATTCATATACATTCTCTCTACATATATAATTATAATTTGCCCAATTCTCTGTGCCTGAATATTTGAAAAGGATATTTGATCAGCATCTAATTGGACTATGAGGGAGCTAGTGATAGGTCCTACCGTTCACCAACACTGGGCTCCCTAAATTATAAGTGGACGCAGTGTGGCGTAGCAGTTAAGAGTTCCCTTACTCTAGAGTCAGACAGACCAGATTGCAATCTCAACTCCACCACTTACTAAATGTGTGACCTTGGCCAATATTTCTATTATCCAATTTACAGCTACTCCAACTGTTGCCAAAACAATACCAGTTATGATAATGCTCCCTATCTGCTAAAATTACTGTGAAGTTTAAATCAAATAATCCCTGACCGATGGCAGACTGATAATAATCCCTAACCGCTGACAGACAGACTAAGAGAGAGGGAGCGGGAGAGAGAGAGAATGCTATGTGAAACAAAATCTGCAATACTAGCAAAAGAAAAACCTTTTATATTGAGAAAAAAAGAATAAGAATTTCAGAAAAATATTGCTTATTTTTCTTAATAAGAGTCTCATAGTTTGGATTTTCTAGAAGTGGAGTTTAAGACAGTGATTCATATGCATACATTTTATTGGGCATACTTCTGTCGGACAAGGCCGCTTCTTTGGAGTGAGCTGACATCACTTGGCAGCTGGAGATCGCTCACTGACCCAGTAAAGAATATCTAGGTAGGGCACTGTCCAACCCTTGCAAGCCTCAGATGAATATGGCTCTCGCATTAAGTTCACTATATCCATGGTTACAAAACGCTGCCCACTCATAGCTCAATGTGGGCAACTGTGCAATTGGCATTATGCTCAGAGTCGAACTTTAAGAAATACATTTTATGTAGCCAAACCTTCCACTAGGAGGTTTAAAAAAAACATAAAAATAAAAAGGTTTAAGAGGAAATTTTAATACACTAACAGGCCAGTTAGAGAATATTTCAGTGTTCAAATGCAAATTCTTAGCGTGGTATGGTTTTTCAATTGTTAAAAAAAACTGAATTCAAAAACTGTATATATAAAATGTTACATTTTTCTCTAAGAGTCTCAAACTCCAGTGAAATTAATTTTAAAATTCTTAATATCAAATACATATATTAGCAGTTTTTTAAGATTAAATATAGTCTATTTATGAAGCTGTTTGGACATTTTACTATTTTCCTGGTGAACTATCTGGATTCTGCTTACCTGGACAATGTCCATTGGACTTTTGACAGGAATTATTACACTCTTTATCTTTCATGGTGAAATAGTTCTTATTACATTAGACTGATTTAAATTTTAAAAATATTGTAAATGTATGAAACAACAACATATATGGAGAGTTCTATAATTTATATACAATGACAAAGCTTGGGAGATAATTATTGACAATGTTACTGATGCTATACATTAGTTGAATTGCTAACTAAAATAAATGTCATGGTCAGTGAGGTTTCCCACTTAAACCATGCATTGTGTCTCCTTTCGGTACAACCATTTGATTTTAATGATTTTTTTTTCTAATCCATTTATCCATTTTCATCAATTTGATTTCTTCCTTTTACCCTTCATTACATAAAGTTAGTTTTACCCTGGACTGATTCTCTCTACACTGGATAGTGAAAGGTAGTCCGAGAGATTAATCTTATATTCATTTTTTCATATTGCATGTTAGGGACTTAGTTCATTTTATACTCATAACAGACTCTCACAGACTGGTTAATTTATAATGAACCATGGTTCATGGTTCTGGAGGCTGGAAATTCAGATGCATAGCAACGGCATCTGGTTCATGCCTACATTCTCTGTCATCCCATGGCAGAAAGCAGAAGGTCAAGAGTAGGCAAAAGCAAGCGACCAAGAATGTGCCAAACTTGTCTTTATAACAAACCCATTCTCATAATAACTAACCCATTCCAAGGAAAATGATATTAGTCCATTCACGAGGGCAGAACTCTCATAATTTAATCACCACTTATTAGGCCATAACTCCCAACACCATTACACTGAGAATTAGGTTTCCAACACATAAACTGGGGTACACATTCAAACCATAGCAGGCATATAATTAAATAAATGGTTTTGTCTAGCTCTGAATTACTAGATATGGCAGAAAATCATTTCTACAATTGAGATTTTAAATGTATAGCATCTTGCATTCCTCTATTGTTTTTATATGCAAGTTCTCTTTATGTATCAGTGAAGATGGGCTAAAATATTACAGAAAATTGTTTTAGATTGATGATTAGTAAATTGCAAACCTTGTAATCGTTTACCTGAGCAGGGTAAGCTATTCTAAGGTCACTACCTCTTATTAAATAATGTGGAGAGTTCAACAAAACAGAATTTTAATCAAATTATAAATACTTATGGGTAGTTGGCTCTCTTTCTACCCATAGTATTCATTTGGATTTTAAAATTGTTTTAATTGAGAAAAATTGACATTGCCCTGACTTGTCTACCCTTTACTTTGCAGCTGAAATTTCAATGCTACAGAGGAGAACAAGAGAAACATGTTTCTTCATCTTAATGTATCTCTGTATAAGTTCTTGCATTCAATTACACATAATCAATGTAAGAATGTTCCTCATACAATGGGCATTCCACCTTGTATGTGCACACACGGATTAAAAATATAACTTCTGTACAAATTATATTGACAGCTTCTGTGCCTTTTCTTTAAAGACATGTACATGCTTGCTTTTCCATTTTTGGAGGATGGACATTTAATTACAATTTTAGATTTATGGTCCACCATAAGGGAAATAATATAGCTAAAAATGAAAGAAAAAGATTCTGAGCTTAATTTCTGGGTGATGTAATGTTATGTACAACAACCTCTCCATGACATGTGTTTATCTATATAACAAACCTTCACATGTACCCCTAAACCTAAAATAAAAACTTTTTAAAAAGATTGATTCCAATATTAGGAAGTCAATGTTTCTTCTTTAAATTGCAATCTAGAGAAAGATGCTACTATAGTTTTGCCTTATTATTATATTTGTATTTTAATATTTTACTATAAAATGTATTTTATTATGATTATTTATGATGATTTTATTTTAATTAAAAATCTCAATAACAAAGTCCTCACAATTTCATATATGTCTGTGATATACTAAGTTTCTGCAAGTATTGAAAAGTGCTTAAAATGAGAAGCAACATATATGTTGTTGATTATCATACAAAGGCTATGGATAAAAAAGCAAGGAGTGCTCTAGAAGGGCAAAAAAACAGACTGGACATAGAAAGATTCTCACCACATTGATAATGGGTCCCTATTATATTTTAAAATTAAAAATAACTAACTATTATATGCATTCATTCTTAAATACTACCTAGTAAACACACATTTTTAATCAGTGATTGGATTCCATCATTCTCAACCCTTCTGTAACCTTTAAAAACTTAAGACATGTTTATCTTGCCTATCCTAACAATGAGATGGTATCAATGGAGCATAGAGAATACTTTGGTTTGTGTTGATATGTTAAAAACAACAAAAAAAAACAAAAAACCAATTAATTTTTATTTTAGGACAGACAGTGGAACAAAGATATAAAATAATATATGCCATAAACCTTTGCACAGCAGTGCTGATGTGATCTTAACATCTGCCTATATTACAAAAGGGAAGTTAAGCTTGAATATGAAATGTCAAAAAAAAGCTTATTCAATTAAAAAGACTGATTTGGGAGGTGAAAATTAAACACTAAACAAATGCCCTTAGTGAGTTGGCAGGTGGTTAAAGAAATTACAGCAAAACGGTGGACTCCAGAGTCCTGAAGGGGTAATCAGCACAATGCCTGAGATGAAATGGTTAGGAAGTAGACTGTGATGTCTATTGCCAGAAAGATGATCAATGGCACGAGATATTTTGCACTCGAATTAGACAATAATGTGGCTCTTCCTACTAAAGCAGTAGAATAAAACACCTTTCACCTCAGCTCCTGGAGAAGATGATAATGTTTTTTAGCAGAGTTCAAAAGGAATAGTGACTCAGGTTTTAGAAAGAGCTGCCAGGTGAAGCAAACAAGCAAAACAATTGCATGTTAAAAAAATTAAACAAGTAGCCGACATTTAGAAAATTATATTATGGAAAAGAAAAACCTTTCCAAATTTGCAGGATAAAGTCTCTGAAAGTGTCAAAAGGGACTTAAAATGAGAAGCTACAAATATGTTCATTATCAAACAATGGCCATGGGTAAAAAAGCAAGGAGTGCTCAAGAAGGGAAGAAAAACAAAATGGAAGAGACAGACTAACGCCACATGGATAAAGAGCCTTTATTATATTTTAAAATTATACATAGTAATTATTATATACATTCATTCATAAATTCTATATAAGTAAACATATATTCTAATCACAGTGTTTGAATTCCATTTTTCTCAAAACACACACACACACACACACACACACACACACACACACACACGAAAAGCCTGTAACCTTTGAAAGCCTAAAATGTAGGAGTTCCTCTAGGTACCCACTTCATAGTTCAGATGGATCTTACCAGATTATTAGCAACAAGAATTCAGTGCCTATATCACAGTTAAAATTATAGTTAAAATATTTAATAGAGGAACACCCACCCTCAATGTGGGTGGGCACCATCCAATTAGTCAGGGGTATGGATAAAACAAAAACGCATAGGAAAGCTCGCTCTCTCCTGGACCTAAGACACCCTCCTTCTGGTGCTTTTGGACATCTGAACTCCAGGCTCTCTGGCCTTAGGATTCCAGGAGTTGCAAAGTGGCTGTCTGAGTTCTCAGGCCTTTGGCCTCTGAGAGTTATACCATCAGTTTCCCTAGTTCTGAAGCTTCAGGACTTGGAGAGAGCTACGCTACTCTCTTCCCTGGTTCTCCAACTTGCAGACAACCTACCCTGAAACTTCTCAGCCCCATAATCGCATGATCCAATTCCTCTAATAAATGTAGAGATCTCTCTCTCTCTCTTTCTCTCTCTCTCTCTCTCTCTCTCTGTATGTGTGTGTATGTATATGTACATGTATATATATGTATGTATACGTGTAGGTTCTGTCTGAGAGAACCCAGCCTAATACATCAAGCAGCATATTATCAGAATAAAATTTGATAATGCATGTACAATGCTGAACACAGCATCTTGTATTTAAAAACATATTCAGCACCGAGTTACTGCAACTGCTGTCATTGATGCCTCTTCTTCTAAAATGAGATGCCATCACTTGTAAAATTATTTTTAAAAGATATATTTTAAATGAAGAAGTCTTTTTGTATGTCAAATAATTTACTTTAGATGTCTAAAATAGTATAGCTCACAAAAAAATGTTGGCTCATAACAACTTCTACTGAGTATGTAAGAAAATGGTTTTGAAGTTCAATCTTTTTAAAAAAAATGTATGAATGTATTCAAAATTTACATGAACACTCAGCTATATATACTATAAATATTTTCCAAACTCCATGAGCTGATTAGTTAAAACAGATCCTCTAGCCAGGAAGACAAGCATATGAATGCAACAGTCTTTCTTTTATCAATTCTCCCGAAATATCTAGTGTAGCACATAATTTTATATATAAGAGTGAAGGTGGTTTCTATATCCAATTAGCAATAATTGTGCCTCAGGTAATCTTCATTGACTATGACACTGCCACTCTGAAAAGCTGTCTACATCCAAATATTAATTTAATTTGGCAAAAAAACAGGTAGGCTTAGAAAGTGTTTTAGAACAGGACAATTAAATAATATAATATTTTCTATAATATTTCATTTTCTCATTTCTTCTCAAGATCTCACGACAACAGATATAGTTGCTTTTTTATCTCAAGAAGTATAAATTTTACAAACATAAAAGGTATGTCTCTCTTCAATATTTCCTCTTAATGCTGAGTGCAAAATTGGTTCAGAAAGAAAATTGCTGACATTAAGCTAGGATGTGACTTGGCAACTGATTGCAACCTATTTCTATAGGATGCTGTGGGGTGTACTGAAAAAACGATGTTTTAGACCCAGAGAGACTGTTGCTCTGTTCCCAGGGAAATGGAAAAAAGCAAAACAAACAAAAAACTTAATCTTGAGCTCTAGTTCTTGACTTATATAGAACATGGAATAAAGAAAAAATTTTCTGTTCATCTCTATACTTCAGTAAGTGGAGCAATATTATTGGCTTTGCATCATTTCATCAATTAAGGAAGGTCTTATAATAGCATACTACAACTCTTTTAAATATTAGACAATGGGTTTATTCACAAAGTATTTTTCATAAACATATGTTTTAGGCATAAAGTTTATTCATCCAAAATAAAGATTCCCATATTTCCATCTACTTTAATTTTTCAATCATACTTAGTATTAACCAATAATAATTTATACTCCACTGATACTTGCTAATTGAATTACACTTCTGATGATCATTTTTTTTCAAATGACATAGTGAGAGTTATGATCGGTTATTTGGGTTGTAAGGATTGAAAACATACCTAGATCATATAAATTTGTGAAGGTTTTGCCATCACAAGCATTACAGGGAATAATGAACATCAACTATCCTACAACTAAACCTAATGAAGACCAAATTGCCTCCAAGGTCAAAACAATAGTTCTTTGTGCTCAAAACTGGTTCACGTAATTGATGCTGCATTGATGCTGTCTATAGAGATTCTAGTTTTCTCCACATTTTCCCTATTTTCCAATTTCCTTTCTTTTCACTGGGGTCTATTGTTCTTTAACAGAAGTAATGGCCTTTTGTAAATATATAATTCTCACATTGTAGGCATTCTTTCCAAGCTAGCTGCCCATCATCACGTTTTGGCTAGTCCCAGTCTCTGCTCATAGAACACTTGTCCACACTCTAACTTCTCTGTGTTCTCCATTGCCCTCACTCATCTAATTCCTATAGTCTTTTAACTCAAAGGCTTCAACTTATGGACAGCTTTCTCTGTCTCACGTTTCAAGCTTAATGCATCATCTTAATTCATTTCTCGACATCTATTTCTTTTTTTTATATAATCAGACTTCATTCTGTTACCTATTTGCCTTTCTTTTTCAAACTTTAAGTGTTGCCCTTATTTTCATAAGACTTAGTGTTTCAGTCAGTATTAACTTTATCCATAGTCATTGTGATTTTATGAAACATTGTGATTTTAAGTGCTGAACCATGTTGTTTTTTGATGTAAAATGAGTGTAACTTTTAGTAATTATTGAAATTTAAGCTTTACTGTGATTTTTCATAATTCTATTTCGGTAATCACAAAAAAACAAAAATTTGGGTTCTTATTGGCCCTTTTAGTGCCAACACTGGCATTGTTGAAATACATTTCCTTTCTTTTATTTATTTTATTTAATTATTATTATTATTATACTGTAAGTTTTAGGGTACATGTGCACAATATGCAGGTTTGTTACATATGTATCCATGTGCCATGTTGGTGTGCTGCACCCATTAACTCGTCATTTACCATTAGGTATATCTCCTAATGCTGTCCCTCCCCCCACCCCCCACCCATAACAGTCCCCGGAGTGTGACGTTCCCCTTCCTGTGTCCATGTGTTCTCATTGTTCAATTCCCACCTATGAGTGAGAACATGTGGTGTTTGGTTTTTTGTCCTTGCGATAGTTTACTGAGAATGATGGTTTCCAGTTTCATCCATGTCCCTACAAAGGACATGAACTCATCATTTTTTATGGCTGCATAGTATTCCATGGTGTATATGTGCCACATTTTCTTAATCCAGTCTATCGTTGTTGGACATTTGGGTTGGTTCCAAGTCTTTACTATTGTGAATAGTGCCGCAATAAACATATGTGTGCATGTGTCTTTATAGCAGCATGATTTATAGTCCTTTGGGTATATACCCAGTAATGGGATGGCTGGGTCAAATGGTATTTCTAGTTCTAGATCCCTGAGGAATCACTACACTGACTTCCACAATGGTTGAACTAGTTTACAGTCCCACCAACAGTGTAAAAGTGTTCCTATTTCTCCACATCCTCTCCAGCACCTGTTGTTTCCTGACTTTTTAATGATGGCCATTCTAACTGGTGTGAGATGGTATCTCATTGTGGTTTTGATTTGCATTTACCCCTAGAAGAAAACCTAGGCAATACCATTCAGGACATAGGCATGGGCAAGGACTTCATGTCTAAAACACCAAAAGCAATGGCAACAAAAGCCAAAATTGACAAATGGGATCTAATTAAACTAAAGAGCTTCTGCACAGCAAAAGAAACTACCATCAGAGTGAACAGGCAACCTACAAAATGGGAGAAAATTTTCACAACCTACTCATCTGACAAAGGGCTAATATCCAGAATCTACAATGAACTCAAACAAATTTACAAGAAAAAAACAAACAAAAACTGGGCAAAGGACATGAACAGACACTTCTCAAAAGAAGACATTTATGCAGCCAAAAAAACACATGAAAAAAGGCTCATCATCACTGGCCATCAGAGAAATGCAATTTGACATCTATTTCTACTACATGCTGCCCTCTTTCTCCTCTATCTTATATCTCCCAGAATATGTTTTATTTCAACAAATCGCTAATCTGTGCCAGGCATTGTTCTTAGCAAAATGATAAGCCCTGCATGTAGCAAAGTTCCTGCCTTCACTGCATTTGCATTAATAGCTCTGATTAGTCCACTTAAAAACCATTCTTCCTGTCATGCAGAACTCCATTGCCAAGCCACACAACACCCAGCCAGTAGGTTAGCAGCTCCGTGGAACAAGGTAAATATGTTCATTCAATCGACTTTGGGCAGAAGGGTAAGATTTTGTCTTCAACTTTTCTCATGAGGAACATATACAACCCAAATGGAAAAACCCTGTATCCTCCTGCCCAAGCAAATAATTCAATAATAAATAATAGCTTCCATTAAAATATAATGAAGTGGTTACTTAGATAGGTAATAAAGTATGTGTTGTTTTCCCTTAGTTTTCTTTTAAAAATGTATCTTAACATTGCTTCCGTTTGGTTTTCCAGAGTATCCTGCATAAACGGACACAAACCACATTCACTTTGCTATGTGGATGGGGGAGATGCAAAAGGTGTCTTCAGTGCATGCCCAGATATTCCCACATGTTCAACCTTCCACTTAGCTCCCAATAAAACATGTTTCTTTTTTCACAACTAGGAGAGCTCTCCTTTTCATACCTCTGCAGTGACGTGATGGCATACTAAATAGAGAAGTAAAAGGTTCATATGAGACTGTAATGTAAATATTATTCACATATTGAAATTCTGTAAACAGTATTAATATTTTTCCTGTGATGCTTTTAAATTTTAATATTCTGTAAAGTATATTTTAAGCATTCAAAATTTGGATTTATTCATAAGAGTATATTTTACCTATAATAGATTGAGAAATATATACATATGTGTGTGTGTGTGTGCATGTGTGTGTGTGTGTGTGTGTGTGTTGTATTAATATATTTTCCTTGAGACTAATAGTGAAGGCAAAGTTCTGAAACTGAATTTGCCAAAATAGGATTAGATGTGTGAGGGATTTATTTGGATAAACACTTTTGCAAGGTGAGGTGGAGGAAGCAGGAATAGACAGAGCCTTCAGCCATAATACTTGTAAACCTTATGAAGGAGGAAAGAAAATAAAAAGGGTTAGGTAAAATGAGTTTCAGATAGTAGCACAATACTTAACATATTTTGGAAGGCCAATGGAGAGTTATCAAGCCAAAGTTTTCCTCCATATTGAGCAGGAACAGCATCTCACTATGCTTTGTCATTGGCTGACAACAGCTGTGAGATGGGGATTTTGGAGTATAGATAGTGATGGATACAAAGATGACCCCAGGAGCTGTCAGTCAACTGTGATAGTCACTATGGAGATGTACATGAAGCAGTCTCATGACAGTTACAAGCCTTGACCTTTTATTTTATACTAAAGTAAAATATAACTTTATTATGAAGACCATTGGGCCACCTAGTTACTATATACCAGTTGCTATGGTTTGAATGTGTCCCTCAAAATTCATATGTTGGAAAATTAATCCCCAATGCAACAGTGGGAGGAGGTGAAATCCTTTGGGAAATGATTATGTCATGATGGTGGCATCCTCATAAATGGATTAATGTCACTACAAAAAGGCTTGAAAGAGGGAGTTTGGTCCCTATTCCCACCTTCGGTTCCATCCTTCATGAGAAGATACAGTATTTCTTCCCTCTGGCGAGTGCAGCAACAAAGTGCTCTCTTAGATGCAGACACTGAACTGCAGGTGACTTCATCTTGGATTTCCAGCCTGCAGAACTGTGAGAAATCAATTTCTGCTCTTTATAAATGACCAGGTAGTAAATATTTTGTAATAGTACCACAAAAGAATTAACACAACAATTGTGAGGAAATTATTTCTGTAACATTTTACGTAACAAAATTCAGTATTTTATAGGTTAGTCTGTGAAGTAGATTTATTTATTTATTTACTTGAAAGTTCTACTAATCTGCATGTCCCTGATAATTAAAATGTTGAGCATATTTTTTAATGTACTGGTTGGCCATTTGCATATCTTCTTTGAAGAAATGTCTGTTCAAATCCTTTGCCCATTCTTTAATCAGATTATGCATGTTTTGCTATTAAATTGTAGGAATTTCTTATATATTTTGAAAATTAACCCATTATCAGATATATGGATTGCAAATATTTTTTCTGATTTTATAGATTGCCTTTTCATTCTGTTGATTGTATCCTTAGCTGTGTAGAAGTTTGTTTGGTTTTTGTTTTTCTTGTTTGTTTTTAGTTTGATATAGCCCACCTTGCCTATTTTTTGCTTCTGTTTCCTGTGCTTTTGGTGTCATATCCAAAAAGTCATTGCAAATAGTAATATCAAAACGATATTACCTCACACTTGTTAGGATGTTGATTTTCAAAAAACCAAAAGATAAATGGTGAGGATATAAGGAATTTGGAACCCCTGTACACTGTACATTGAGAATGTACGATGATACAGCAACTATGAAAACAGTATGGAGGTTCCTCCAAAAGCTAAAAATAATAGAATTACCATGCGATCCAGCACTCTTATTTCTGGGTACATATCCAAAACAATTAAAATCAGGATCTTGTAGAGATATCTGCACTCCCACATTTATAGCATCATTTTTCACAATAGCCAAGATATGGAAGTGACCCATGTCTATGCCCTTTGGCAGATGAATAGATAAAGAAATTGAGGTATATACATACAATAGAGTATTTTTCAGTCTTAAGAAGAAAATCTTGCCACTGGTGACAATATTGATGAACCTAAGGGATTTTATGCTAAGTGAAATAAGCCAGTCACAAGAGGACAAATACTGCAGAATTCCACTTACATGAGGTATCTGTAATAGTCAAACTCACAGAGGCAGAGAAGACCACAGTAGTTTCCAAAGGCTGTGTTGTGGAGTAATGGGAAGTTTTTCCTTTTTTTCTTTTTTTTTTAAACTCTGGGAGCTCTCTTTAATTATTTTATTTTTAAAATTATTTTGATAATTCTTCTGAATATAAATACAATATATAGCAACATATCTTTTTTAAAATTTAAAATTGAGAGAAACAAAAAATTAGAAAGCAAAACAACTTGTAAGAATACTGTTATACTTCTTTACTTTTTTTGTAAACAAATGTATGTATACAAATATGTACATACAAAAATTATAAATGTATGTAACCAATAGTAGTTTTCTACTGCCCTTTCCACTTAAAATCAGGGCACATATTTTTCAAGGAATATGAACTTTGTTGTGCAAGATAAACACATTGTAGAGAGCGGCTATTCCATATAGTGCCAATAGTTTATACTATAATATTGTGTATGTCAAAATTTATTGAGGCTGGATCTCAAATTCAGTCTTCTCACCACACACATACACACATACACACATAAGGGGTTAAAAATAAATTTCGGGGGTCTTGGATATGTTTATGTGAATCATATCCAAATGAGTGTGGTAACAGTATCGGGGGTGTCTGCATATGTCTAAACTCATTAAAGTATTCAAGTTAAATATGTGCAGTTCTCTGTATATAAATTACACTTCAAACAGCTGTTAATAAAGTGCTCTTTAATATCACTGAAAGAGCATTAACCGAAAATTCAAACTTCAGAAAATATATTAAAGGTATGTAGTCATTAGTTGGTATAATTTCCTACGGTGATAACATCTCTCTCCTTAAATTCAGTACGTAAGAATTGATCCAAACCGCAGTTAAATAGTGTCCACCTTATTTTGTTATATTATATATATCAATGTGTTCCAAAACCCAGAATTAAAATTTAAAGAATCTTAGAATATTTTCTCACTTATTGACAGAATTACAGATTCAATTTTTCTGATAGTTTATGTTCAGCCATTGCTCCAACTATCCCAGAGATCGAGGGAGGTCTCAATAACCTATGAAGCATCATTATGTATTAGATATATGATGGTTAAAATGCCAGCTCTTCAATTTTTCCTTTATTTAAAATGAGTTCCAGGCACACACTGCTGTGACAGCCCTTCTTTTGCAAAGAATAGAATCTGCCAACCTTATTCTCAAATTTTAAACCTAGAGCTGTATCCAAAAGCCACCTATAAAGTCATTTATTATGGGTTTTGCTTGTCTCCTTCTGAATAGCACAGGGTAGTTTTAGAGTTTAGGGTTTCCACCAAGATATTTTCATTAAGCATATACTAAAATAGAGTTTTCTCACTGAAGTTTTTTCAGCAAGTTTATAAATCTCAAGTGCAGAGCTTTTTGTAAGTTATTAATCAAAAATTAACTTTGTGAATATATCTACAGTATAATATATAAACACACATATATATATATAATATACTATAAATTCTGAATTCCTGAAATTAAATACTGGTTTTATTACTAAGTCAATTTTCTAATTTCCCCTGGTAGGGACATTTGTATATTTCTAAACCAAACATTCCATTTTGTTATGTGTATCAGTTAAGATGACCTATACTATACTGCAGTAATAAATAACTTTCACATCTAAAACCAATTCAGTCTCTATAATGTTTGCAAGGAGACTTAGTCATTTAGGAAGACAGCTGATAAAAACTCTGTCACAACTCATGCTAATACAGCTCATAAGGGACCATGGGAAGGCCTTGCAAAAATTCCTTCTATTCAAATGACATTGGTCAAAACAAGTGAAGTGGTTTCATTTACCTTCAAGCAGGTTGAAATACTGCCATCTTTTTATTTGTATAGTATGAGAAAAACTAAAGTATTTGTGAGCAGCCTAATAGTTACATGATTGATAACATTTGTATTCACAATAGTGCCAGTAATAGAACCCAGAAGTATATTATTTTTCCTTTCAAACTACCTATAAACACACCCATTGATTAATCATTGTGGGTATATTTATTCAGCCAAGGATACAGCACGTAATACTTCCATCTGGTTTGATATTTTCTATATGTGCATCAGAATTTCATGAGATGTTGTCAAATGTTATAATAAAATTAATAAGCTCAAAGCCCATGCATGACATTTAATCTATTCCAAAAGAATGCCATTATGAAACTTAGGAAATATAGTAATCCCTCTTATCCATAGAGGATACATTCCAAGACCCCCAGTGGTTGCCTGAAACTGTAGGTAGTTCAAATCCTATCTATACTGTACTACGTATTTTTTTCTATACATACATACCTATGGTAAAGTTTAATTTATAAATTAGGCACAGTAAGAAACTAACAAAATAAAAATGATAAAATAGAACATTTATAATGTACTATAATAAAAGTAGATGAATGTGGTCTCTTACTCGCTCTCAAAATATCTTGTTGTTATACACTCACCTATTTTTAGACCTCAGTTGAATGCTGGTTAACTGAAACCAGGGAAAACAGCCATGTACCTGGGGTGGGGGGGTGCGGGGGGAACTAAACATGCTTTCTTTATTCTTTAGTTCTCAAAATCCTAATAATTGAGTAACTTCGTTCTTTCCCTGTGTAACTCCCGGCAATTTATTGAACCTCTCTGCACCTAAGATTCAGGGATGCAATGAGAATGATAAAACTGCTCTATCAGCTGATTTATGTGAGAATTAAATCAGCCAATGCATGCAAATTCCTTAACTTGGTCCCACACAGAAAAGTCTTTAATGTGTTAACCAATACTCTGTATGAAGTGAATGATACCATGTATATTATTTTGCAAACTCCTATTTTGCATATAGGTGCAGACATAGCTTCAGGTAAATACAGGCAAACTAACTTATCTTTTAATCTTAAAATTTTTCCATTATAAGGATACGAAAACTATTCTATCAATTCCTTGTTGAAGACACTTATGTTTAATTTCAATTTCTTTTGCCATCATAAACAATGCTGTGAAAACATTCTTGTATATCCAGGATCACATATCAATGCCTTTACTTCTGTAGGATAGATTCTTTTTAAAAATATTTTAACTTTTATTTTAGGTTCAAGGGTGGATTTTTAATCTAGATGCTGAGACTAGCACATATGTACACTTTTGCGCTATGAAAATACCAAGAATTTTTTTCTCCAAGTGTAGTAAGTTACAGTTGCACTAAAGTATGTAAGATTTTCCAGGTTAATTGAAATTCCCTAAGAAATACTATACACTCTTACGGTAAAAAATATATGTATAAAATTTATATTAGATTTTCACATGTGTGAATTTAATAAAGCAACTTTATAATTTTGCCAGAAGCCCGGCACAGTGCCTAGAATGTATAATTTCACAGTATATTTTAGTTAAAATATTATAATTATACCAATTGAGGGATGTATAATATTAGTAATAAACACTGAAAGTACAAATATACTACTTCCGATATTATCAGGCCTAACAAAAACAAACTTGGTTGAATGTTATAAAATCAGTTACATATAAAAACATTATTATTAGCTATTACTCGCTACATATTTTTCAAAATTCTGTTGTTGATTTAACTCATTTGCTAGATTAATAGAATCGTCTCATTCAAGACCATAAAATCAATTTCCCATTTATTTTATTTTTATCTATATCTATGACAAACACTTTAAACCAAAATTTTAAGTGAATGTATTACAAAATAATTAGTATAAAATAAAAGCTATTCAAAAGACATATATTTCTATTGTACATTCAGCATATTTTAGAAGGGTAATTGTTTTTCAATCAAGGTTGTACCGTAGAGAAATATAGACCCAGATATCTATCAAATATATGCAGTATTTCTTAAAGTAAATATAGTTATTAATGTCCTAATTCCATAGAAATATTACTCTTAAAAATTCTCAACACCAGTGATTTCTGAAGGAAAATACTGAAAATTTTAAAGAGGGAAATTTGTATGTCTGAAAATGAATGATACATTTATTTTAGTTCACCCATATGGCATGTAACAAAACTTTCTGGACAAAGGAAACACATAAATTTCACAATTATGTATAACAGAATAAATGGTTAGATGGTAAAATTTTATGTTTTATAGAATGTACTTATTGTCATCATGCTATTTTACATACATATAAGCAGTCAAAATATACAAGATTAGCTCTACAGAAAAAAAGTAAAATTGTCAGAATCTTCGTTTTGATCTTTGCATTTCTTTTTCAATCAAATACTTCCAGCTGTTCTGATGATTATTAGAACATTTAGAAAAGTACTCAAATATTATCACTAAGTACTCAACTCCAAACACTAGTCTTGTTTTCACTAGCAAGTAGGAATAGTTCCCTTTCCAAAAATCAGGGAAAATATCAGAAGAGAGCTCAGCCAAGCAACTTATTTATGAGAACATCATAAATTGATTAATCATATTGAGTCAATACTTGACATTCATTTCTAAGATTAGATGTTATGGAACTCTCATCAGCCTCTACAACAGATATTTAGGGATGTCTTCTGGCGTAAAGTGATGTGTTGGGGAAAATATTTCAAATAAGAAAACCAGAACAATAGAAGAAAAATTACAAAAGAGTCTGAAGAAGAGGAAGTAGTGAAAGTATTCTGTGGCCAGAGATGTGAGTCAATGTTTCGGTACTTTTTGTTCTGCCATAACAAAATATTTGAGACTGTGTAATTTATAAAGAACAGAGACTTATTTTTTATAGTCCTAGGGGCTGGGAAGTCCAAGATCAAATCACTGGAATATGTGGTATCTGGTAAGTCCCCGGTCTCCACTCCTAAGATGGTGTCTTGCTGCATCTTCCAGAGAGGAAGAATGCTGTTTCTCAAATGACAGTAGAGGGGAAGAACCAAGAAAGATAAGTCACTTCTAAATGTCCTTTTTCATAAAGGCATTAAACTCACTCTTGAGGTAGAAACCCTTATGGCCTAACTAATCACCTCAAAAGTCCCACCTCTCGGCTGGGCGCCCTGGCTTACGTCTGTAATCCCAGCACTTAGGAAAGCTGAGGCGGGTGGATCACGAGGTTAGAAGATCAACACCATCCTGGACAACATGGTGAAATCCTGTCTCTACTAAAAATACAAAAATTAGCCAGGCATGGTCGTGGGTGCCTGTAATCTCAGCTCCCCAGGAGGCTGAGGCAGGAGAATCGCTTGAACCAGGGAGTCGGAGGTTGCAGTTAGCAGGTGGGTACTTGAAAATATTGTAGGAATAATAATCCTGAGTGTTTCAAGGTCTGAGATGTGGCTCTGCTATTAAGGTCTGAGATGTGGTTCTACTACTTCTGCAATTTTAGAAACAAAATTAAATTTTCTGTAATAGTGTTCTGTTGTATAATAGAGGTGTGTCAGAATCTGAGATCTTTAAAAACAGTTTGAATTAGTGGTAAAGGTCATTGTCTTTAAAATCAAACTGACACTCTTTTGAATCTCTAGTGACTCACAGTTAATTACAAATGGTGATAAAAGTGGAGACAAGATGTTGATGTTGTGAAGAAAGATAATTATTCATATTACAGATTCTTTGTGTCAAAATGATAGTTTAAACTACTATGTAGTTGGATTGATGGAGTGACAAAAGCTAAAGAGAATCAAGACTCTTTATGACTTTGTTTTATGGCATCATACTAAATCTGAAAATTTGATTATTGATCACTGAACTCTAATAATAATGTTTCCCACTACTAACGAAGGGCATCAAAATCATAATAATTGCATTTAGGTGCCATGGAACGATGAAACTAAAGGGCTAACATTATAAGGACAGGGATAACTCAAAGCCTGTGAAGAGACTTTAACTTGGGTTTTTCCATCTTGAAATGAACAGAGCACAGATTTAGGATAACACAGAATATAAAGCAGAAATTCCCTTGGGAAATCAGCAAAGTCAAATCCATTAGTTTGTTCAATTGGCCCTATTTTCCTAGATAAATCACTTGTAATATCACCAGATACATTCTGCAAAAGAGTATCTTGACTAGAAATAAAAGTGCTACAGCAGCTCTTAGTATGTCTAAAGTTAAAATTGTCTGAAAATGTACATTACAGACATGCTCTTAGGATGAAAATGGACTTTTTAACACAACTATTTTGAATCACATTCTGTGCTAAAAATAAAAACTTACCACTTTTCCTTCTCATTGGTTATGTGTGTACAATGGCATTTTATTAATGATAGAATAAACAATAAAATTGATCCGATAAGAACACCTAGTCCTTGCTTCTATAGAATTTTTTTTTTTTTTTTTTTTTTTTTTTTTTTTTTTTTTGAGACGGAGTCTCGCTGTGTCGCCCAGGCTGGAGTGCAGTGGTGCAATCTCGGCTCACTGCTAGCTCCGCCTCCCGGGTTCACGCCATTCTCCTGCCTCAGCCTTTCCGAGTAGCTGGGACTACAGGCACCCGCCACCACGCCCGGCTAATTTTTTTTGTATTTTTAGTAGAGACGGGGTTTCACCGTGGTCTCGATCTCCTGACCTCGTGATCCGCCCGCCTCAGCCTCCCAAAGTGCTGGGATTACAAGCGTGAGCCACCACGCCCAGCCAGAAATTTACTCCACTAAATCCCCAAGCCAAAAAAGAATGGGCCTACAGGATTTAAGAAGGCATTCCACTTAAGAGCTAATATAATTTTTCCAAGTGGATTATTTTTCAGTGCAAGGTATCTTTGAAAACACTATCAGTTCACCTTTCTATAAGCTGTTAGATACAACATTAAAGAAATGTCTGAAAATAAAGCTGTTAAACTGCACAGATGTAAAGTTCAAAATTTCTTAAAGCATAGTGTAGGTTGAACCCTAAAAATATAGATAATGTCATCTCAAAACCTTTTTAAGAAAATATGGGCATCTTTCATAATTTAGGCATAGCACTTCTCAGCTCCTAGACATAAATTACATCATTGCGTTGGATTTCCTAAAGGAGTTCAATACTTGAGATAGAACAATCAATTAGCCATTGGACCAGGTTTTCTGTACCTAAGGAAAATTAGACAGCAAAACATTGAAAAATCTAGCTGTTTATAAACTAAAAAAAAAAACAAAAAAAACTCTACTTTGCCTTAAAAATAAAATGTAATAAGCGATCCCTGAAATATAGGAAGATAAATTACATGCATAATATTGCTCCATCACAAGTAACTGCATTTCATTGCTTCTTGGCAAGGAGAAGAGTAGACTGGATATATTCGGGGAAGATATTACTTGAGAAAAGACATTCTAAATCTCTAAACTTTGCTAATCTTATACAATCTTAACATCATTTACTAATTACTTTAATAAGAGGTATTTCCTGCATGAATTCTGGTAACAAAATTCAATCTACTTCATAGTCAATTTATATTAAAGAGCAAGAAAAAGTATTAAAATAACATCATTGCATCCTATAGGTGAAGAGAATAAGGCCTGAAGCTATCACATTTTAATGTGATGGTTTTTTTGAAAAACAGAATTATTTGCAGCTTTTTGACTTCTAGATATGGATAGCAAAGACATTATGCTTCTAAAATCATGTTGGAAATTCTGTTTTAAGTCAGAAACCAGTTAAACAGAATGAAGCTTTATTGTAGCATTAATATTTTGGGTGCATCATAGATTGGTCTTGAAACTTTAATGCTTTTACTTTAGATTAACTTAACATTAGGTTTTTGTTTTCTATATTATCTATCTATCCATCTACATGTTTATTTTCATGTGTGTGTATATATATATATATAAAATATGTATACATAGATGGACTTATTACAAGGTTTACACAATTGTGGCAGCTTATTAAGCAAGGCAGATGTCCACAGGGCAGGCAGTGAGAAAAGGAAGATCAGGATTAAAACTCCACAAGCATGAGCTGAAACCTGTTTCTCACAGGCAGCAAACAAGAAGGAAGATCCAGGGGAGAGAGAGAACAATTGCATACTCAGCAGCTCTTATGATGTTTGCTTCCAGGAAATGACTAAAACTTCTTTGAAAGGCTTTATGATGTATTAATTCAGGCCAACCCATAAACAATTCCTTTCTACTTAACTTAAGAAAACTGATTATAGACTTTAATCATATCTGCACAGCCATTTCACAGCAGCACTAGAATCTGTGCTTGATTCAATTGAGTTGTCGAGATGGTTTTCTTGGTCTACATAGTGTTGACAGGGTTCTGGACTAAAAAAAATGAATATATTTGGAGCTTTAACACAACATATTAGTGTAGGTTTCTTGATTTACCTCTCCATGGAATATCTACATCTGGTGTCTTATCCTCTAGATACTCTAAGTGGTCTTCACTTCAGCTGGATAGCTTGGGCCTCCATACAACATGGGAACTGAGCTGGGTGTCTAGAAAGGAAAGTGGAAAGTACTGGTTGTCTTAAGTCCTTGGCTTGCAGTATTATCTCTTATCACATTCTTTTAATCAACGTGATACTCAAAGTAAGTCCAGATTCAAGGTAAGAAAATAGACTCTGCTTCTTTGAAGGAAGAGCATGCATATGAAAGGACTGAGGGAAACACTGGAATCCATATTTGTAGGAAACCACATTATACCTTCCGTCTTAAACAAGTCAAAATATCCCCACATGCAAAATACACATGTCCTCCTTCTCAAGAACCCAGTACTCCATCCAATTGCAATATAATGATGGACACCGTATCTGGATACAGATGAGTCTCTTTGGGATGTTTATTCTTTTTCTGGAAACCGGTAAAGTCAAGTCCTTGTTAGCTTCTCCATATACAAGCAATGTATAATGGTGACATAGGGTCAGGAAAACTGCGATAGACACCCCTTTTCACAACAAGCTGAAACTGCAGGCTCATTGCAATCAGTGGCCAGTAGTAATTCCAAAATCCAGCCAGGATTTCCAGGAAACCCTACTCAAAAGACAAGGAATGTTCCTTGATTAGGGTATATATCTGCCATCTTAGACTAGTTTCCTAAACAAATCCTTGTCTTGGCTTTTTTGCTAAAATCTCTGGCATTTTTATTTCATTGTCTCAAGTATCTTCCATTTAAAAAAGAAATATACCATGTTTGTAACTGAGCAGTTTGCTCAACCAGTTTGCTTTGTGTCCACAGATAGTTGGGGGCCCAGAAGCCTTTTTGCATTTTGAACTCCTCTGCTTATTTTAGTAGAAGCTGATGGTGCTTTTGACAATAGGGTTTCCTAAAATCTTTATGGAACTGCTATATAACAGACTGTCATTCTCTCCATTAGAAAAAGTTCTTCTGAGAAGAATTTAAATATTTCTCAAGTTTTAACAAAGGGTTGTATAGCAACACTATTGATTTTATTTTGACTCCATCAGCATCCTGGATTTTATCTTTCCTTTGGAGCTATTTCTTACTTTTAGGAACTTTTGCCAGCTTAACCTGCTAGGAATGAGAAATAGTTTCCAACCTATAAAATATTTGGTTAGAAATATTCTCTCCAATTTTGCTTAAAAATGAAATGATTTCTTATTTAACTCCTTCTTTTTCATGTATTACCTTTTTTTTTTTTGAGACAGAGTCTCGCTCTGTTGCCCAGGCTGGAGTGCAGTGGCATGATCTCGGCTCACTGCAATCTCCGCCTCCAAGGTTCAAGCTGTCCTCCTGCCTCAGCCCTGCTAGTAGCTGGGATTACAGGCATGGGCCATCACGCCTGCCAAATTTTCATATTTTTAGTAGAAATGAGGTTTCACCATGTTGACTAGTCTGGTCTCAAACTCCTGACCTCAGGTGATCCACCCGCCTTGACCTCCCAAAGTGCATGTATTACTTTTTAAAGTTCCAATTGGCTTCTTTGTGTTGCTTTGCCATAAGCAATAAAAAATTCTATCTGGAAATCTTCTTGAATTAATCTACAAATTCATCAGGTACATTTTAAAAAAATATCCATGTTCCCGCTGTTGACAGGGCTGTCAAAATTCTGCCACTACGGTATATGCCTTGGGATTTCTTCAGCCTTTAATAACAATTTTCTCACTTATCTTCCAGGCTTCCCTAACATTCTCATAATTGGCCTTCCAGCCTCCCATTTCTAATGCTGAGCTCATATGTTTTTGATTTTGTTATATAGAACCTTTATTTGTAAGTATCAACTACTGTTTCATGTAGTTATTTCTGTGAAACAAACCAACCCCAAATTGCATGATTTAGAAGAACAATCGACAGTTCTTCTGCTACATGTACTACCAGCTGGATTTGTTCTTATGACTGTTTTTGACTGGTGGCCGAGCTGAAAAGGAAGGACCACAAATGCTTTGTTCACAGGACTGACACCAAGATTTCTTGACTATCCCCCATGTACACTCTTTTTCCACATATTGTTTTATCTTCTAGGGCTTCCCCAAATATTCTCAAGGCCAGTGAATATCCTGGACTTCATTACAGTATGGTAACTAGGCTCCTAAGGATGAAAGCTAAAGCTGGCAGTCCTCTTAAAGCCTGAGCTCAGAAGTCTAAGAAGGTCACTTCTGCTGTGTTGCCCATGTCAATACAAATTAGAGAGTCAGTCTACATTTATTCAGTGTGAGTGAAGATACTCTACCTCTTGATGAGAAAATTAGCATGCATTAACAGTAATGGGAAAAATTTTTGGTACCCACATTTTCAAAAAGTCATAGATACCTTTATTTTTCTTTCTGAGTATGTATAGTATACAGACCATTTCTCAACATCTCCAACAATTGAAGTATTTTATTCATTTTGTTTGTCTATATGTGTTTACGTACGTGTTACTATGTTTTTTATCCACTCATATAACCAACCATTTAATTATCAAGTGGTAAGTAAATTATTTTGTTTTAAATTTTTCAAATGTGTTCCTCCATTTTGGTATTCTTTTAATTCATTTTAAAAATCATTTGCTTATGCTCTTACTGAAGCAATGTAACATTTTTTATTTTTCCAGTATCATCCCTATGATACAATTTTCCCCATTGCTTTCAGAATTGTTTCCCCATTGTTCCAGAAATGATCAAATAAAAATTTGATCAGTTATCACTTTAATGTGTTTTACTAGGTTTCTTAACCTAAATTCAAACTTCTTTGTGTTTCAAAGAAAGGGTCATTATAAAAATACTTCCAAATGCTTTTTCACTTTTATTTCCCACCTAGAAATCCCTTAACACTACATGCCAGCCCCAAAAAAACTACTTTTCATTTTATATGTATCAAAATCCCCATGACTCCTTGACAGCTTATCAACCATAGAATTATCTGGAAAAATCCTTCTCTAAACATTTTGACCCATTAATTCATAGCTGAATTTTGATAAGTCAGAGATGGTTATTTCTTAATCTCAATCCTCTGGCAGACACAGACAAATGTCTTCTAAGCTTACATGTCTAATTGGATATGTCACTAACAAAGCATTTATCATGCTGCACAGTGACTTTTAATTTACCTTTATTCCTCTCTCTCCTTAAATATTTAAGTTTCATAGGGTCACACATGAACCAGCATCTGAGAAACCACGATACACATAGCAGGCATTCCATAAATGTTGCCTAATAAATTTCTTACCAACTTCATTAAAATGTCCATAACACATTATAAACATATTTTATATAAAATAAGCATGTATTAGATTAGTTATGATTCTTTGGGTATATTTTAATAAAAATATATTAGTAATATTTAAAGACTATGCAATATATGAAAGAAATTCTGGTAAAATCGTACCGACTGAGAAAATATCAGCATAAAACTTTTTGTAAAAGTTTAACTTCCTTTGCAAACAAGTTAAATATGACTATCTTCTAATGAAAAATTTGACTTCACCAGCTAGTAACAATACTATAGGAATATTCCTGTTGTATAAATTCTACATTTCAATTGAAGAAATAAAGAGTCACTTTGTTTTCAAAACCTTGTCTTTGGTTTTTAAGCAGCTGCTATTGAGCTCACTGGACTGTAAAATGCAGTCAATGGCTTCATTTCACTGCCAACATATTCATCTGTGCAGTAAGAAAAGTGGTGTGCTAATTTCTTGATAGCCCAACTGCTTTGTCAAAAAGTAGAAAGCACTGCAAAATTTACATTACAAAACAAAACATGTTTAACACTGTTCTTCTGCTAGAGAAACAAATTTGTTTTCGCAAATATTTATGTTTTAACAGGTCTCAAAAGGAAAAGTAGCTTATTTACAAAGGGCTGGGGGAAGTTCAAGTTTATAATATCCTTTTTTCCACTTGTCTTTTGTCATATCTTTAAAGTAAATCTTGATTACAGGCCATTAGTGCTCTGGGATTGGATCTTATACTGGGTTGTGTGAGACTGAAATTAACCCATGACCCTTACAGTGAAGGAATAATAAGAAATACTGTGCATTTTAGAAAATAAAACCTTACAAAATTGAGAAACAGGCACACCATTACATGGGAAATCAACAAAAAGAAATACCGAAAGAGGGAAGAAAAACTAGGGTATAAGGAAAGAGGAAAGAAACCAGGGAATGCAATCCAATACAGAGAATTGAAATTGGGATAGAAGTCAAACTGGGAGTAATTTTCTGAAATGTTTTAAAATTGCACAGGTGCCACTGCAGAGTAGGTACAGCTTTTAACAGAGGCTGGGAGAAAATTACAAAAGGAAAACAACTAGCCTGGCACAATCAATAAAGTACTAAATATGCACAAATCTTGAATTTAAAAGAAGAGAGGCAATCTAACACTTTTGAGGGCAAAATGACTCAGATAAATGGATCTTTTGTTTGAAATTAAAATAAACGTTACTAGTGCATTTTCCAAGGTGTGGGCATTTTCTGGAAATTGTTCTATTATTGAAAATATATTTTTTATTTAGTTGAATGAAAGGATGAAACTTATCTAAAATGTATTTTGTTTAAAAAATTCTAACATTGTTTCTAAATCTATATAATTTTTCAGCCAGTGTGAATAAGATATTCAATGTATTATTTATCCCTAAGCCTAATGAGATCATGCTATGACTGTCTTAAAGACAGCAACATCTACAAATCCTTTTGAAAAAGAAAATGTGAAGAAAAACAAATAGGACTTTGTATATTTGTGTCATATAAACCAAGTTTTGTGGTTGTCAATATTATATAATAATATAAAAAATATATAGAAAATATTTGTTACTTAAAAATATCAGATAAATGCTTTAAGAACTTTTTTAAACTTTCAAGTTCAGGGGTACAAGTGCAAGTTTGTGGCATAGATAGAGTTTTGTCAGGGGGGTTGGTTATACATATTATTTCATCGCCCAGGTATTAAGTGTATTACCCATTAGATTTTCTTCCTGATCCTCTCCCTCCTTGCACCCTTCACTCTCTGAAAGGCCCCAGTATGTGTTGTTTCCCTCTATGTGTTCATGTGTCATTTCATTACAGCACTAATCACAATAGCAAAGCCAAGGAATCAACCTAAATGCCCATTAGTGATAGTCTGGATAAAGAAAATGTGGTACATATACACTCTGAAATACTATGCCGCCATAAAAAAAGAATGAGATCATGTCCTGTGCAGGGACATGGATGAAGCTGGAGACCATTATCCTCAGCAAACTAACACAGAAACAAAACACTGAATATCATGTGTTGTCACTTACAGGCTTTAAGAACTTTTCCACTCCTGCCGAGACCTACTAACGTGGTATAGCCATTAATACTGTCAATTTGCAAGCTCAGCCCTGTGAATTTCTCATGGCCACAAATGACTTAGATTCATTAACCAGCCAGATCTTACAATCGTACTGTGGTTAGGACTTCAGAACCTGGCAGGAGTGCCGCAAGTTGATGGATATAGTCACGTTGGAAGCTACAGTATTCTTGTAACCCAGTAATATTCAGACTAAAGAGTATACAAGAAACATCTGAAAAGATTATTATAAATGCAGATTCCCAAGCATCTCCTCTGGTTTCCCTGATTCTATAGGTGTTGAGTGGGACCCAGGAATCTGCTATACAAAAGCACCTCAGTTGATTTCCAGGCAGTCACCTAGGGATGGTACTAGAAAAAATGCTAACAGTTCTTTGCCTTCTATTTATTTTTAATTGTAACTTTTAATCTTCCTAAAAGGTTTGCAACCTGTCATTTCCACAGATATGTCCTCTCTGCAGGACAGTGGATGTCTCTTTGTGCCCAAACCTATTCTCTGAATTGAATAAACCATCTGATACCAAGATGTGACAATTTGTTTCATCTTGAACAGGGCCAGAGTATTGAATAATAATACATCTTTGCATCATAGTTTTGTTTCTGAAGAAAAGTTCATATGCATAACTAGGAAAT
This sequence comes from Nomascus leucogenys, assembly GCF_006542625.1. Taxonomy (NCBI): domain Eukaryota; kingdom Metazoa; phylum Chordata; class Mammalia; order Primates; family Hylobatidae; genus Nomascus; species Nomascus leucogenys. The sequence goes on along the minus strand of NC_044386.1, from coordinate 19,446,823 downwards.
CAAAGAAAAGTTTCTTTAAACAAATAATGATGAGATTCCAGGCTGTTGTTTACATTCTCAAATATCATTATCATTTTATATTCAGTGCCTTTATGATAATGCAGCTATGTGTCCCTTAATGATAGGTACATTGTTTGAGAAATGCATCGTTAGATAATTTTGTCATTGAATAAAGACGCTAGAATGTTGTATTACTCAGTTCTCACACTGCTATCAGGAAATACCTGAGACTGGGTAGTTTGTAAAGAAAAGAGGTTTAATTGGCTCACAGTTCTGCAGGCTGTAGAGGAAGCATGGTGGTTTCCGCTTCTTGGGATGCCTCAGGAAACTTACATTCATGGTAGAAGACAAAAGAAAAGCAGGGACATCTTACATGGCCAGGGCAGGAGCAAGAGGGGCAGGAGGAGGTGCTATACACCAGATCTCATGAGAAAACTATCACTATATAGTACCAAGGGGTGATGGTGTTAAACCATGAGAAACCACCCCCGTGATTCAATTACCTCCCACCCGGCCCCATCTGCAACATGGAGGATTACAATTAGACATGAGATTTCACTGAGAACACAGATCCAGACCATATCAAGTGTAGTTACACAAACCTAGATGGTAGAGCCCACTACACACTTAGGCTATATCATATAGTCTTTTGCTCCTAGGCTACAAACCTGTGCAGCATGTTACTATACTGAACACTGTCGGAAATTATAACACAATAGTAAGTATTTGTGTATCTAAACATATCTAAAAATAGAAAAGGTACAGTAAAAATACATTATGAAAGATTTACAAAATGGTAAACCTGTCTAGAGCACTTACCATGTGCTCTACCAAGATCTTGCAGGACTTGCTCTGGGTGAATCAGTGAGTGAGAGGTGAGTGAATGTGAAGGCCTAGAATATTACTGTCCACTACGGTAGGCTTTATAAACACTACACACTTTGACTACATTACATTTATTTTAAAAAGTATCTATTTAGTATCAAATTAACTTTCACTTATTGTAGCTTTGTACTTTATAAACTTTTAATTTTTTGACCCTTTGTCTCTTTTGTAATAACACAGCTTAAAACGCACATTGTACATACAACTGTACAAAAATGTTTTCTTTCTTTATACTCTTATTGTATAAGCATTTTTCTATTTTTAATTTTTGTTTGTACTTTTTAAACTTTTTTGTTAAAAGCTAAGACACAAACACACACATTATCATAGGCCAACAGAGGGTCAGGATCATCAATATCACCTCTTTCACTTTTGCATCTTGTCCCAGTGAAAAGTCTTCAGAGGCAGTAAGATTCATGGAGCTGTTATCTCCCATGATAAAAATGTCTTTTTGTGAAATACCTTCTGAGTGACTGCCTGAGGCTGTTTTACAGTTCATTTAAAAAAAAAATTTAAGTAGAAAGACTACACTCTAAAGTAGTGATAAAAAGTACCTTAGAGTAAATACATAAATAGTTAACATAGTCATTTATTATCATATCAAGTATTATATACTATACATAATTGTGTGTGCTATACTTTTATACAACTGACAACACGGTAGGTTTGTGTACACCAGCATTACCACAGACATGAGTAATATGTTGCACTGTAACATTACAATGACCACGATGTCACCAGGCGATAGAAATTTTGAAGCCCCATTATAATCTTATGAAACCGCTATAGTAAATGTGTGTCATTGTTGGCTGAAACATCATGTGGTGCATAACTGTAAATGTAATGCAACTGTAAGCAACCAAAAAAAAAAAAGGACAATCTTTTACAGGGTGTTTTTCCTTCCAAAGTTATTCAGGGCCTGCTGGGTGGAGTCGTGGATTAAGAAGAGAGAGTGAAGAGGAAAAGGAAAAATTGCTTATGAAAGAAAAGTGATTAAAAAATAGTCACAGAAGAATAGCAGAAGGGAACACAGAGTAAGTTCTGTAGTCAGAGAGTTAGCAACTGTGCTCAATGAGAGTGATACTGAATCTTAACTTTGGTTTTTATTTTTTAAACTGAGAGATAATGATGACCTTTATAGCTTATGTGTTGCTTTGTCCAGTAGACATGAATATAATGGCTTTAATTATGAAAGACTATTCATGGTTTTATGATTTCATGGGCTTGGCTTGTCTACCAACATCATCGTTTTCTAAATTTCACTGTGTTATATGAATTTCTAATGTAGAGGTCGTATTTATCACAGTCAATGGGCGTGTCTGTGAAATACTACTTTGTCAGTCACTCTTCATGGCCCATGCTATGATAAATTTGCATGAAGGCATCACCTAAGCCACTGTGTTAAATTATGGAATATGTTGAGAATGATGGTAGGACAAAAGACCCATATTTTTTATTAATGCAATTTACTGTATCTTTTCGGCTTGATCACAATTGTGCTTACTGAAAGTTCAGCAATGACTAAGGTACATCTGATTTTATCTCTGTTATTTATGTCATTTTATCATATCAGACTTCTTATTAAGAGGCATAATACATCTGAAGTTTTCAAAGAAGTGTTGGGAAACCCAATCTCAAATAAAGGCAATCCCAAAAGAATGCTGAAATATTTTGAAGTATAAATAAGTGAAATATATGTGAGTCTGTGAAAAAAAATGGAGAAACATTAGATTAATTCTAGATATAAAGTATACATTGTAATCATACCCTGATGGAGATCAGATACCTTATACTACCACGTAGTACCAGACCGGTTCATATCTGCTGAGTTTATCATCAAGATCTTCCAAAACAGTGTTTGCATATACAAAAGTCAAGTTATAAATAGAAAACCCTAATGTCTTAACCTTTTAATGGGAGGTGTACGTAAAGATAAAAAATAAAAATTCTTTACCAAAAAAACAGCAGTACTTTATTTTCCAAAGCCATATAGATGGGTTAGCGTCCATAAAACTCATCTTTCTCCTTTCCATCCACTGCTGATATTACAGATTGCCTGACAATCTACACAAGTGTTTCTCAGTCCCAATCTGTGCTCAGGTTCTGGGTTTGGAATATACTTTCACATGACAAAAGTAAAATAAGAAAAATATAATGAGTTTGTCATAAAGATAAATTTATTCAATTTATAAAACCACTCATTGTTCTGACATTATGACCTTCCAATTTTTTCTTTCAAGATTGAGGCTAATTTTAAGATAGCTTTTTGTTGTTACTGTTGTTCATGTGTTTCTTTTCAGATTTGACATGGCTTTTCAAGATAAAAGTGAAAAATAGTTATTGCATGTCACATTCCCAAAATTTTTTAAAATATATATACTGATCTAATACATCAGGAAATTCTAGCAGAATTAGTTTGCTCCATTCTTCTTAAGGAAATGAAAGACAGTGACTGGCAATCTCTTACACATAATTATTTATTTATTCTTCTTTATTAAACAATTTGTTGTGACTTTGGGGATAAAAGTGGATTCTTTTGTCTCACTTATCTTTGTGACATTTTGTGAACTAATTTAAATTAACTTATATTTGATTTGATGTCAAAACACTCTGGTTCTTTTAAAATGTCAAATTTTAAAATGCTGACATTTTCTTGGAAAGAGCAAGGACCTGAATAAGTTAATTAGGAAAAAACTGGTCACACAGAGATTCCAGTGTAAAACCAGTTCATTTTTGCAGATAAGAACGTTGCCCTTGAAAGCAATAGAGTCTTTTTTCAATTCAAGGCTAGAATTACCTTCAGTATGAAGCCTGATTCCACACTTCTTTCCTCTCATGCTGGGGAATATCGAGTATTCTATTTATTTGTTTTGAATGAAACTCTTCACGGAGTTTCTCTATCAACTTAGCTGATAGCTACTGTTCTTAGCAGTTTCAGAGGCCCTGAGAAAACACTAGCAGGAGATCCACCTGCAGGGCAGCCTTCAGGCAGCCAGCCTAGTGGTGGGATTGCTGGCGAGGTTTCAGCGAGACCCACACTGTGAAAGTTTGAGAGTTTTTAGTTCTTACAGAACATGGGGTATATACTGCAAGCCTGGAGGCCACGCACAGGTCAGGGAACACATGGCAGACAGGAAGAAAGGGAGGTAAAAAAAGTTCTGGCAATTAACAGCGTATATGAGAAAAAGGCGTGGGTCATCTTAAATTCACAGGCAAATGCCAGAATGGTCATTTTAAGGAAAGCAGAGAGAAGGTGGGGAGCCCAGGCTTCTAGGCAGGAGAGATTCCTTTAACTTCTTATCTGTGGCCACAGGCTTGAACCATTTGTGCTGGGTGTAGAGCTGAAATCTGTGTAGAACTGAAACTGTACTGCTCTTGGTCTGAGAAAGTTAAACCTGTATTTGAAATGGATGCTAAGGCAACATAAATTCATAAGCATTCACTGTATAGTCTAATCTGAATCTCTATTACTAATCATACAATCTCATTATTCTCATCTGTGAGGTTCTTGAGAATAGGAGCTTGTCACGGTCATCTCTACCCAACGCTTTTAACTGTGCTTGCTACATGGTAGGCCCTGAACAGATATTTCTTGAATTAATGTTGAATGAGAAAATGACAAGAAAATATTAAGAATGTAGATTTTAATCCAGAGTAAAGATGAGAAAGAAATTGAGATTTTTGCAGAAAACATTGACTCTTAAAAAAAGGAAGACTCGTACTTCATATAATTGAAACCAGTTGAAAAGTTGCTATAAAAAATTTTGAAAAGGAATCTGTGTAAAAATTATGTAAGCATTTGGAGATTATCAAAGGGTGGGATGCATAGGCAGAGAAAGACCTGAGAAAGAAGCTAAAGCTGTTTGTTGTTATAAGAGGGATAAAAAAATAGATTGAACATTACCTATATTTTAATTAATTTGACTTTTTTAGGTATAAAAGAATGTTTTCTTAATTGTTTTATATGGTTTGTGTGGTAGAATATATTACAAAATAGATGAAAAATACTCAGCTTAGTTTTTTTCTAATGGATATTTATAAATTTAGAGTAACAATGGTGAATAAGAAGTGATGGCTCTAGCTTTCTTTACCCTGCCTTAATTTTCAATGCTTTAGGGAAATCTAAACCTAGTTAGTGAAAAATGCCTGTTAGAAGATCCATAAAATTAACATGTGTTTACAGCTAACTGCCAAAATAAAGGAGAGATAGGTCAAATTAAATCAATTTTAGCTATAAGTAATCCTGTAAATATAATGGAAATGTAAGTGTATAGAAATGAGTATTGATTGTGTGTATATTTATCTTAAATATGTATTTAATCATGTCACCCTAATGTTTTTTTTCTTTTTTGAGATGGAGTCTCACTCTGTTGCCCAGGATAGAGTGCAGTGGCGTGATCTCAGCTTACTGTAACCTATGCCTCCCAGGTTCAAGAGATTCTCCTGCCTCATTCTCCCGAGTAGCTGGGAATGGAGGTATGCACCACCACGAACAGGTAATTTTTTGTATTTTTAATAGAGATAGGGTTTCACTACCTTGGCCAGGCTGGTCTTGAACTCCTGTTCTCAAGTGATCCACCCACCTCAGCCCCCAAAGTACTGGGATAATAGGGGTGAGTAACCCTAATTTTTCTATGATCTGAAAAGCAGGAGAAAAAAATGAGAGGAAAAGGACACTTGTTTCAGTGATCACAAGTCATAATCTTGTAAACAACTAAAATAATTGAAATATCCTTGCTACTACATTTCATTAAGCTTAGGCTGTAGACATCAAATGCTTTGACATAAATTACATCCCCCACTTATCCACAGGGCTTACCCTTCTAGAATCCCAGTGGATGCCTGAAACTGTGAATAGTACCAAACCCTATACACACCATACTATGGTATTTTGATAACCAAGTCTGCTACTAAGTGACTCACAAAGAGGTGGTGTGAGTGTGTACAGCCTGGATACACTGGACAAAGGGATGAGCCACATCTCAGACAAGATGAAGTAGGGTGGTGCAAGATTTCATCACCCAACTCAGAACAACTCACAATTTAAAACATGAATTGCTAATTTCTGGAATTGTTCATGTAGTATTTTCAGAAGGCAACTGACTTCTGAGTAACTGAAATTGTGCGAAGTGAAACCCATTGATAAAAGGATCCTACAGAATACTGAGGGTGAATTTTTTAGGAGACGTGATGGATAATGTGTTATACTCTTAGAGTTGTGTGGTCATGACTTAGGCATGAGGTGTGCAGAGTTCCACCCTGTGCCCTCATCTCTGCCTGGTGAGATTGATGGCACCTGACACTGGCAAGCCAGCCCTACAGCGATAAGTTTGAGATAGTTCCAGGGTTATAGTCAGATCATTACAATTGGGTACAACTTGTGGCCTTTACTGTGAATTCTAATTTAAATGTAATCAGAGGTGTGTAAAGCTTTGATTTCCAAAGCTGCCAATATGTAAATCTTACCTGATTTTCAGTCATTGCATTTCAAACCAGCTGGGCTTCAGTGAAATTATTTTATGTCCCTGCTGGGCCATAATGATATGATTTTTCACCTGGTTGGAAACTCATACAGATCTACATGAAATTGAAACTGAAGTGAAATGTGTAAGGAGTCAACCACAGGAACCTATGGTTATGCATATGTATGTGTGTGTGTGTCTATATATATCCAGCACAAATTATATATTTATATGTATACATATATACATACATAATTATTGTTTTTTTCTCAAGTCATTGCTAACTGAAACAGCAGGCTACACACTTGTATAATCTCAGCAGGCTTGCCACAGTAGTTAATCTCACAGTCTATCTGAGGACAATTGGGCATCATAATAAAAGAAAAGGGTCATTACTAATTGTGTTCAAGGAGGAAATATTCACTGTCAATTGATTAGGTTACAGTTATTGCTGATGGAGAATATGGCTAAAATTATCATGAGTCATGTTATTAAAGTCAATTTTATTTTATTTCCTGTTATAAATGATAGATGGTTCTTAAATTCAGAAATTAAGATCTTTAACAAATTAAAGTTATTAGCAATTTTATATTTGAATTTTAGTGTGAAAGAGACATGGTCTCAGAGAGGATTTCCTTTTACATTTTGAAAAAAATATAGGCAGCTCAAACTAGAATATTCCTCTGGACATGAAAATGAGCAAAAAAATTATTTTAGATTAATGAAATAAATATTTTTAATAAAAAATAAAATGGGTCTTTAAAAAATTATGACTTTAATTTGTTAAAATATTCATTTTTGCTTATAATTCTCTTTATGATTAAAAAATATGCAATTTATGTATTTTAACATTCTTCTTCACTATGATAACTGAATAAAAAGTATGAAGCACGTGTTGTCTAATAATTAAGTGTGCTACACATCTTTATTTCACCCTTTATGGACAATATAGCTTTGAAATGTGCTCCTGGTTTCAGCAGTTGAGGTCTTTTTGGCTTTACCCTAGCAGGAGAAGAAAACTAGAATTGGTTTGCACACAGAATATTCCTCCTCCCAGCAATGGTGTTGGTTTTGTGCAAGAATTTTAACACTCTCTTTCCCATCCTTTATTATGATCAGTACAATCAGTTCTGCTGTAACACTTGTAAAAACTGATCCAGGCTGCTGAGCAAGCTGCTCTGCCACTTGGACCATATGATCCATTAGTTCCAATGGAGCCTGAAGTGTCAGTTGTAGATAAGAATACTGTTTTTATCCTGTGACAAGTGCCCACAGGTGAATCATAATACAGTTCTTTAGGATTTTTATCAACAGTATGCTATCTTTTGCAGATAACTACTCACCTTGTGAGAGACAGAACTTGGCCTGCTAGTGGGCCTTAATAGAAACTGTGCACTAGACCATGGCCCCCCAAATTATCATGACACTTTAGCGGCTCATTATAAAGTAGGTGTTATCTGACCCACTCAATAGATAAGTTGGACATGCACTGCAACAGTCTATTCTGAAATGGAAGTGGTATATACATATGATCAGGCTCAAGCAGGCCTTGAATGCCCAAGTAAGTTACAAGAAGAATTGGCCCAAATGCCTGTGGTGTTCACACCTGCTACACTACCTTCCCCACATCTGTGGATTCAACCAGCCTTAGATCAAAATTATTTAAAAAAAAATGAATTTCACCTGTAATGAATGTGTACAGATTTTTTATCTGTTTTAAACAATACAGTACAACAACTATTTACATAGTATTTACATTGCATTAAGTATTATAAGTAATCCAGAGATGACTTAAGTATACGGGACAATGTGCACAGGTTATATGCCAATACTACATTATTTTATATCTGGAACTAGGTTATCCATGGATTAGGTTATATCTGGAACTAGGTTATCTGCAGGAGGTCCTGGAACCAATCCTCCACAGTTATCAAGAGATGATGGTACTGATTCATGGACTGTAGCTAATGGTTTGGCCAGATGGTGAAAGACTTAGAACAACCATGAGTGAAAAATTAATAACAACAAAAAAAAAATAGTGGAATAGGTATGAGGATTGACCTCTCTAAATGGACAAAATATATAAAGATATTTGTGTTTCATGTAAATGCTCACCAAAGACTGATCTCAGAAAAAGAGGATTTTAATAATCAAGTGAATAGCATGACCCTTTGGGGGATTCCAGTCTGCTTTTTTCCATACTCAATCCTATCATTCCCCAATGGGCTCATGAACAAAGTAGCCATGGTGTCAGGGATAAAGGTTACGGCTCAGCAACATGGACTTCCACTCACCAAGACTGACCTGGCTATGGCCACTGCTGAGTGCCCAGTCTGTGGCAGAGTCCAACACTGAATGCTCAATATATCACTATTCCTTGGGGGTGGTCAGCCATCTACCTGGTGGCAGATTGATTACATTGGAATGCTTCCATCATGTAAGGGACAGTGTTTTGTCCATAATGGAATTGACACTTACTCTGGTTCGATTTATCTTCCATGCATGCTATGGTTCTGCCAAAACTATCATCTGTGGACTTATGAACAGAATGCCTGCTCTACTCCTGTGGTATTACATGTAGCATTCTGACCAAAGAATTCATTTAATAGCCAGAGAATTATGGCAATGTGCCTATGCTTGTGAAATTCACTGGTCTTATCACATTCCCCATCATCCTTAAGCAATTAGCTTGATAGAACAGTTAGATGTCTATTTTGTTTGTTTTGTTTTTGTTTGTTTTGTTTTGAGACAAGGTCTGGCTCTATTGCCCAGGCTGGAGTGCAGTGGCGCCATCTCGGCTCACTGAAACCTCTGCCTCCTGGGCTCAAGCCATCTTACTACCTCAGCTTCCCAAGTACCTGGGACTACATGTGCATGCCACCACACCTGGCTACATTTTTGTATTTTTTGTAGAGACAGAATTTCGCCACATTGCCCAGGTTGGTCTCAAACTTGTGAGCTCAAGTTAGCTGCCTGCTTCGGCCTCCCAAAGTGCTGGGATTACAGGTGCGAGCCACCATGCCTGGCTAAGATGTTTTTGGACCCAGTTACAGCACCAGCTAGGTGACAGTGCCTTGCAGGGCCAGGGCTAGCTTCTCCAGAAAGTTGTATATGCTTTCAATCATATCCAATATATAGTACTGTTTATCTGATACTCAGGATTTATGCGTTCAGGAATCATGGGGTGGAAATAAGAGTGGTACCACTTGGTATTCCCATAGTGACTCACTAGCAAAATTGTTGCTTCCTGTTTTGTAACTTTATGCTCTGCTGGCATAGAGGTATCAGTTTCATAGAGATGAATGCTTGTACCAGGAGACACAGCAATAATTCCATTGAACTGAAAGTTAAGCCTGTCAACCTGGCCACTTTGGGCTACTAATTCTGAATCAACAGACGAAGAAAGGAGTTATGGGGTTGGCTGGGGTGATTGATGAGGGTACCAAGGGGAACGTGCGCTATTCCATCAGGGAGGTAAGGAAGAGTAGGTCTAGAATATGAGTGATCTCTCAGAGTATCTCTTAGTTTTATTATATTCTGTGATTGAAATCAATAGAAAATTACAACTCAATCTGGGGAGGACTACTTATGGCATAGATCCTTCAGGATTAAAATTTGGGTCACTCCACCAGGTAAAGAACAATAAACAGCTGAAGTTCTTGATGAAGGCAAAGGGAATACAGAATAGTTAGTAGAATAAGTTAGCTATAAATATCATCTATGACCT